>NC_137006.1:13357645-13647645 GCF_032717465.1 Coenobita brevimanus
TCTTCCTCCGACATCCAGCATTCCTTGAGTAGCTTAAGGGGTCCTCTTACTTCATGGCCAAACAGTAGTTCAAAGGGTGAGAAGCCCAGTGATTCATTTGGAGATTCTCTTGCGGCAAATACAACGAATGGAAGACCTTTATCCCAGTCTTTCTGATGTTCCAAACGGTATTTCCTGAGCATCGATTTGAGTGTTTGATGATATCTCCCCAACGCTCCTTGGGTCTGGGGATGGTAAGCTGAAGACGTGATCTGGGTGATGCCCAACTCTTTCAAAGACTGCTTGAAAACATTTGACATGAAATTACTTCCCCGGTCTGACTGTACCTCTTTGGGCAGACCAAACTTTGTGAAGAACCCTAGCATTTCCTTAACCACGTTCTTTGCTGAGATATTTCTAAGTGGAATGGCTTCAGAATAACGAGTAGCCATATCAATCAGGGTCAACACATAAGAAAATCCTGAAGAAGTCTTAGGAAGAGGGCCCACAATATCCACCAACACACGGGTGAATGGCGCCTCAAAAGGAGGAATGGGAACTAGAGGTGCAACCTTTTCGGTCTGATTACACTTCCCCACAACTTGACAGGTGTGACAAGACTTACAATACCAGGAAACATCTCTGAAGATACCTGGCCAGTAGAAGTGTTTCAAAATGCCTGCCACAGTCTTCCTCACTCCAAGGTGTCCTGCCAAACTGGAATCATGAGCCACTCTAATGATATCCTGCCTACAAACACGAGGGATGACAACTTGATGTACAACCTCCCACTCACAGTCGGCTGATACTGTTGGGGGTCTCCACTTCCTCATAAGTACTCCTGACTTTATATAATAACAAGTAGAAGCACCAGTTGACTCTTCCTCACTGCAAGCAGAGTTAGCTAGACCTTTCAACTCAGGGTCAGCAACCTGCATCTCAACCAACTCTTGACGAGACAAATTATCAACACTACGGGGTACTGCCTCATCTGGTGAGTGGTCCAAATTAGCAAGAAAAGTGTCAGCTAGGATAACATCATCATCATCATTATCCTCTAGGTCACCAGTAACTTCAGACTTAGCCTTAGTGACAGCACATGCAGAGAACACATCAGGGATATCACAATCCTGGGTCGCAGTCACTGGTTCACTAGACAACTCAGGAGCTGGACACACTTGACTTCCACCAATATCATTTCCAAGTAAGAAAGTTACACCTGACATTGGGAGTGTCTCGACCAACCCAACCATAACGGAACCATTAACAAAACCAGACTCTAAATTCACTCTGCACAGAGGGACAGAGAAGTAATTATTCCCTACACCTTGTAAGATTACAGTTTCATCAGAGGAATTAACATTAGAGCCTAGAACACTGGTCAGCATAAGGGATTGGCAAGCACCTGTATCACGATATATTTTAACTGATTTCCTTTCATTACTGTCCGGAGGACTGACAAAACCATCAGAGAGGAAATTAGCACATGAACTCTTGAGAGTGTCATCCACGTTACTGCTCAAAAGAGGAGCTTCATCATGAGAATTTAATATACCCCTCAAAGCAGGTTCAGTTATCTCGGTTAAAGAATTCTGGGAACTCTCAAGGGTGGACACTAGACCAATTGACTGAATATTTAAAGACTCCTTTTTGTTCACATCACGCTGTCTCCTGAAACATTTCTCCGTAGTATGACCAAGCTTACTACAATAAGTACATTTACTTTTCTGAAATCTAGAGGTGAAGCTGGTATTTACTTCCTGAGAAACATCATCTTTATTCTCTTTCCTGTTACCTGTACTCTGAGTAGAGGCAACGTACTTACTCTCAGCTTTCCTTTTTTCTTTAGAATATCTCTTGTGAGTGAGAACATATTCATCAGCTAAAACTGCAGCATCAGACAAATTATCTATTCTTTTCTCAAGATATAGGCTTACATCATTATTAATACACCTTTTGAAGTCCTCCAGCAAAATCATCTGCCTAAATTTACCAAAATCAGAATTTACATTCTTAGAATTTAACCACTGCTCTAACAGATCTTCTTTGATTTTTGCATACTCAACATGGGATTGCTTATCTTGCTTATAAGTTGTCCTAAATTTTACTCTATAGGCTTCAGGAACAAGCTCATAGGCCTTAAGAATCAAGCTCTTAACTACATCATAATTATCAGATTGATCCTGAGGCAAAGATGGATAAGTTACTTGAGCTTTACTGGTGAGAACAGTTTGAAGGAGTACTGGCCAATACTTTTTGGGCCAATTAAAACCTGTAGCTACCCTCTCAAACAACTGAAAATACTTTGTTAAATCAGATTCATTAAAAGGAGGGACAAGTTTAACATTTTTAGCCACATCAAAATCATCAGAGCTAGATGATCCAGTTCCACCTTGTTTCATGCGATACTCATGGTCTGCCTGAATCCTAGCTAGTTCAATTTGTGCCTGAGCCTGTGCCTGTGCCTCCTGAATACGAGCCTGAGACTCATCCTCCATAGAACGTGCCTGAAACTCAGCCTCCTTAGCACGAGCCTCCTGCAGGGCTAGCTTTAACTTAGCTATTTCAATCTGCGTTTGCTCATCTGGAGGAGTTACATTAAACAAGCTTTTATTAATCATGCCAACAATTTGATCTTTAGAATGATGAGAGTGAACAGCAATTCCCAATTGTTGAGCAACAAGCTTAAGTTCATTCTTTGTTCTGTTTTCTACATCACACACTGTTTGCACATTTGACAAAAAATCTTTGCCTTCATCAAGCGTAGTAATAGTAGACATCATGAATAAATCACAGTCACAAAATATCAAGCAATATCCTTATGATAATATCCTGAATATCCTGATAAGAGGTCGCCAAATTTATGTTTCGGAACAGAGAGAGATAATGAACACTTCAAGTGAGAATACTAAAATTACTACTGTCCTGCAAAGTTCCAGGTTCAAAACAAGTTAGGTAAAATTACAAGATAAAGTTTAATGCTCAAACTAACAACTAAACATTCAGGACTCATAAGGATAATGTAATGGCAAAAAACAGGTTAAATATATGGTTAACTGCAATAGCCTCTATTAACACGAAATTAGCAAGAGTAAATTTATCTAAGTCAGCCCTGATAAAATGAGAAAACCGGATAATGCTCAGTTAATGCAAGATATATTATTACAGATACAAAATATTATTAATAATGGCTGACACCAAAAACTCCACACGAATCACAAAAACCTTACCAGGCCTACGATTTAACACCTTATGCTATGCAAGAAAAAAATTTAATAACACTTATACTCAAATTACACAGCAGCTAGATGGTTGGAGACTTCCTGAGCACTCACAACTGTACAGGGGATGACAGAGATGTGAACAAAATGAGGAATAGATCTAAGTGGCAATTAATGCAGAGACTGAGCTCATTATATAGGGGCCGGCAGAGCTTGATGCAACTTGTAAGAAGGACGCGCAAATGAAGCCATAGGGGACAATGAGTTGACACTCCTGCTCTGAACAACAGAAAAAACGACTTACTCTACTATAAGGGAGGAGAAGGGGGGAGTGAGGTAGAACACGGAAGCTTGGTCACTATGGAAGCCATGAGGCGAATCGTGATCAAACATGCAGCATACTGTACGTTAGAATTATACAAAGGATGATGAAATCATAGGCTATGTAACAATATATATATATATATATATATATATATATAGATATATATATATATATATATATATATATATATATATATATATATATATATATATATATATATATATATATATATGCTAGGAAAAAGGAACCAAAGACCAGGAACCCACAAACTGTTCCATCCAAGAAAAAAACAAGAGCCAAATTCAAGCTCCGATCATTTCGAGATGCCTGGACACACCGCGTTTGAAAGACTGGAGATCGTAGCTAGCAGGAAACACAGACACAGGGAGACAGTTCCAGAAGTGACCTGTTGCATAAATGAAGGACTGGGAGTATCGATTAACTCTTGCATTAGAGAGCTGGAGAGAAAGGGGATGAGAGTTTGTTGCTAGACGGGTGCTGCGTGTCCGTCGTAAAGGTGGAGGGATGCAAGCAGATAGTTCAGAGGAACAGTGACCATTGAAGCAGCGATAGAAAAGAGATAAAGATCCAACAGTGTGGTGAAGAGACAGAGGTTGAAGGGAGCCAGTAAGAGAAGAGTTAATGAAATGAAAAGCCTTTCACTCCATCCTATTGAGAAGAGCTGTATGTGGGGAGCCCCCTCACAAATGAGAGTTGTATTCTACACAGGGGCGAATAAAACCCATGTATAAAGTCAACAACTGTGCAGGGGAAAAAAATAAACGGAGTCGGCTTAGCACACTCAATCTCTTGGAAGCAGATTTTACAGGAGCTATAATATGATCTTTTAAAGATAAGTTCCAAATGAATGAAACCCCAAGCATGTTCAGAGATGATGCAGGATTAAGCTGGATATTATTAAACATTAGTGGGTACTCCTGTGGAAGATTTTGTCGGGTTGATAGGTGTAAACACTGAGTCTTTGATGCATTAAAAACAACAAGATTATTATTACCCCAGTCAGAGATACGAGCCAAGTCAGACATTAGGTGTACCATAGCCTCATCACTTGTTTGTTGAAGTTACTGCTAAGACGGACGTCGCGGGTGATGGGTGGAGTTATCAGCGAACGAGTGGATAGGATTAGATGTAGAACATAGAAGGTCACTGATGATTAAAAGGAAGAGAGTTGGTGACAGGACAGAGCCCTGAGGAACACCACTGTTGATAGATCTAGGAGAAGAACGTTGGCCGTCTACAACAGCAGCTATAGAACGATCAAAAAGGAAGCTATAGATGAAGGCACAGATAGAAGGATAGAAACCGTAAGAGGGCAGTTTGGAAAATGAAAGATTTATGCCAGACTCAATCGAAAGCTCTTGAGATGTCAAGTGCAATGGCAAAGTTTTAGCCAAAGTCCCGAAAGGAGGATGATCAGGAGTCTGAGTGGGTGAGAAGATCGCCAGTGCAGTGTTCCTGACAGAACCCATACTGACGATCAGGAAGAAGATTGTGATAGGAAAGATGTTTTATTATTTTTCTGTTAATAATTAACTTGAAAACTTTTGAGACAGGTTATTAAAACAATTGGACGATAGCTAGAGGGTTGGAAATGGTCACTCTTCTTCAGGACTGGCTGAATGAGAGCAAACTTCTAGCAAGAAGGAAAGGTACAAGTTGAAAAACAAAGGTGAAAGAGTTGCCTAGGCAGGGTGTAAGCACAGAAGCACAGTTCTTGAGGACAACAGGAGGGACCCCATCAGGCCCATAGGCCTTGTTAGTATTGAGGTCAGTGATGGCAGAAAATACATCCGCTGAAGAAATTTTAATGTCAGCCATGAGGTAGTCTAAGGGGGGAAGTGATGGAGGAACAGCACCGGAATCATCTAAGGTGGAACTGGAGGAGAAAGTCTGAGCAAAGTGATCGGCTTTATCAGTAGAAGAAATCGTTACAGAACCATCAGAGTAGAAAAGGGGAGAGAAGGATGATGAGGTAAAGTTGTTAGAAAGGTTTTTGGCAAGGTGCCAGAAGGAGCGGGAAGAATTCAAGATGGAGAGTTGACAGCATTTAGTACGGATGAAATTATTTTTAGTGGTGCAAAGAAACAGACTTAGCACGATTCCAGGCAGAAACATAAAAAAACACGTGATTCAGGGGTGGGTAGGCTCTGATACCTTTTATAAGCCTTATCTTTGTTGTGGATGACATTAGAAAAAAGCGTAATTAAACCAAGGATTTGTTGTATTAGTCAAAGGATATGAGATAGGAATGTTTGCTTCCATGCCCAAGAGAATAACCTCTGTAATGCACAAGGCACACTCAGATGGCTCCAGGCCATGGAAATAATAATCATTCCATGGAAAAATCAAAGAAGTACGGCCTGAGGGCCTCCCAATCTGCAGCTCCAAAGTGCCACAATCAACGTTTCTTTGGAGGGTCCACAGGCCATACTGGAGCAATATGACAGGTTAAGGTAAAAAGGTTGTGATTGGAGGAGCTCAATGGAGAGGAAAGATTAACAGTGTAAGCAGAAGGATTAGTGGTAAGGAAGAGGTCAAGTATGTAGGAGCTCTCTCCAAGGCGGTCAGGGATACGGGTAGGGTGCTGTACTAGCTGCTCTACGTCATTAAGGATGGAAAAGATGTAGGCTTGTTCACCAGGTGGATCAGTGAAAGGAGAGGAGAGCCAAAGGTGGCGGCAAACATTGAAATGTCCTAGAATGGAGATTTCAGAGAAAGGAGAAATGGATAGAATGTGTTCCATCGTAGAAGTAAGACAGTTGAAGAATTTTACATAGTCAGTAGAATTAGGGGATAAGTAGACAGTGCAGATATATTTAGTCAGAGAATGATAGGAAAGCCGAAGCCAGTGAGTACAGAATTCAAAAGAATCAAGTTCAGGAATACGAGAGCAAGATAAGTCGTTGCGTACATATATGCAACAGCCACCATTGGCTTTGAAATGAGTATAGAGAAAGTAGACGGATACAGAAAAGGGTTTGCTGTCAGTTGCCTCAGACAGCTGAGTCTCAGTTAGGAAAACAAGGTGAGGTTTAGAGGAGGAGAGGTGGTGCTTAACGGAGTGAAAGTTAGAGGAAAGGCCGCGATTGTTGCAGAAAAGAAGTGAGTCAGGCAGTGGTTCCAAGCAGCTTGTTGAGTCGTCACCGGGAGAGGGGCGGATGGTGGGGGCATTCATGGTCCCCCCCTGGGGACTCCCAAGCTATGTATTGTGATGCCATGATTTTGTTTTTTGAATTTTTGAAAAAGAAGTGTAGTGTGTAATGTGCATGTAGCTTGGTGTTAGTAAGAAAAAATTGTATTGAAGAGCATGCTGGCCTTCTCTATGTTACTGAGACACTGAAAGAGTTCAGCAAAGGGGGAGGGTCAGGTACTAGTCCCGAGGGCTGATGAAATGGGAGCTCCAGCTCTCCCTGTCATCAGCTTTCCATCCACCTTGGGAGTACTGCCCTGCTCGACTGGTGCTACAGTCTACTTCTAGCAATGGTGACTGAAGAGTTTGGCTGAATTTTTATAACGTTCACCCTGGAAGATATCTGGAATTTGCTAGGTGTGTCTGGCAAAAGGTGGAGAGAGGGATCTTGTATTTTGTGTAAACCTCTTCAATCACATAACATAGTTTTTTTTTATTTTGTTTTCATTATCAAGGCTTTTTCAGCTATTTACATTTGGACAGGGTTGAACACTGTTTAATCTTTAGTAACCCCTCACTACTAGCAAGCCCTTCCGAGATGAATAAAAGCGTTTGCAAGTAGCAAGAATAAAGCAAAATTTGAAAAAGCACCACCTAGTACAGTTGCAACAATTCCCTCTGCCAACGAATCTCGAGGAGGTTATGTATTCACCTATGTTTCTCTGTCTGTGTGTTTGTGTGTCCACATGATATCTCCAAAAGTTCTCAGTGAGTTTCAATGAAATTTTGTGGAAGGGTGGGCCACTGACCAGGAAAGAATTGATTAAACTTTGAGGTGGATGCAGATCCTATGTGTCCCGCACAATACCTCCAAAGGCTATCGTTGAATTTCAATGAAATTTTGTGGAAGCGTGAGCCCTGGGTCAAAGAACAATTGATAAAATTTTTGGCAGATCCAGAGCATATGTATTCCACACAATATCTCCACGGATCCAGATCCGGATCCTTTTAATATCAATGGCACTGGCAGAGGTATGCACTCCCTAAGTGCTTTCTAGTTCGTGTCTTGCTTGTTTCGAATTCTAATCGATTTGGTATGATCATGGACACATGCAACACTCATCTTAACACAAGGATTCACTTTGTTCACAAAACAATGTCTCAAAGATAATATGAATCAATTCAGCCCATTTCACTCACTGCCTGTTGGTGGAAATGTAACTCGTTTTTGTTTTATGTCTAGGACGAAGGTTCTGCCGTGTCTATTAGTTCTTGAAAGACTGCCACCATGCCATATTTGTCATGTCTTGATTGTCACCATGCCAAGGGATGCTGGAGAGCAGTAAGGCGCAACGTGAGTTAGCCTGTAGAATCGACTGTCATCGTTCAGTGATTGTCACGCTCCTCCACAGCCGTCATAAAAGTGGTTCAGCTGACAACCGACAGCATTCTGGAAGAGTACATGTCACAACAGAATGTCAAGATCGCCTTATCCAGATGTAGGATCTGTGGGACAGATTCCAGTTGCCAACACATACAGAGAGTGAAACTGGGTGACATAATCCACTGATAAGCAGGTTCAGTGTATTGCAGCAACTGCAGTTCTTTGTCCTAAATACACACAGACTCGTAAGTCAATTGAATCTCTCACTCACCCGTCATCAGAACAGATTAGAGTGGTGTAGCCAACATGAATGCTGGACTAGAAGACAGTGGAATGCTGTTCACTT
Source organism: Coenobita brevimanus (assembly GCF_032717465.1). Taxonomy (NCBI): domain Eukaryota; kingdom Metazoa; phylum Arthropoda; class Malacostraca; order Decapoda; family Coenobitidae; genus Coenobita; species Coenobita brevimanus. Next base: position 13,366,052 of record NC_137006.1, read on the forward strand.
CATTGATGGATGTTGTTTCTGTGTGGATTCCCCTGACAGACGTCTGCGAGTTTGCAGGTGACGTAATAAACATTATGCTAATGGCTGAGTATGATAGGGTAAGCACTTAGGTGGATCCAGCATCATGGCATGGGCATGCAGTCCAGCCTACTACAAAACACTTGTAGTGATCATCAAAGGCAACCTGACGGGTCAAGGATACGTCAACCATATTCTCAGGTCAACGTGATCCCGTTTCTACTTGACCATCCAGGTGTCACAATTTTGCTGCAAGATAACACTCGTTCACATGCTACTCGTGTCACAACTTACCTTCTGCAGGCAGACCAACAGATTGCCATGGCCTGTCTTCTCACCTGATTTAAACCCAAATGAACAAATGTGGGATTATCTTGAGAGGCGCCAGTCATTGCATGACCCCACAAAACAGACAGCTTATCATCCAGGCAGTGAAAGAAGAGTGGAAGAGGCTTCTGCAATACGCATGTCATCCGATGTCCAGTATGAGGCGTACGATTACATCTTACAAGTAGGATTACATCTTGCATGGCTGCAAATGGTAGCCACACCTCGTACAGATTGACACATGTAGTGTGGAATTCCCTGTCTTGGGGTCAAACCATAAATGCATTGATGACTCTTTATGTAGTAAGTTTCTGGCCATTATATTGTTATATTATGGTGTAAACATGTAGGAGATATTGACTCACTGTGTGTTCTACATTAAGATGTGCTGAACTTTACATACAGTAAACCACGGGTAACCTATTGATGTGTTTTCATTGACTCCTATATACTGGATATATATATATATATATATATATATATATATATATATATATATATATATATACAGCATAATCATCATCATCTTCATCAGCCGTTTGAGTATCCACTGCAGGACAGGCCTATCCCGACCGAAGGTGGGACGATACAGCCAACGTATCTCTACCAAGTGGCTTAGGCTGTCTGGTAGAGATTGTATGTAGGGTGAAAAGTGCTTGTAAGTGTAATTATAGTGTTGGAGTGGTTTTGGATGTGTGTGTAGTCTGTGAATCAAGTGTAATCGGCCCACGCAAGCCGACTGGGTGCAAGCATACTTTATTATAGTAAGCGACACTGGTTCAACCACAGCACCCTTTGTGTCCGCCAATGCAGTATGTGGCCGGGTGAACACTCCCAAAGTTTATTACCCTGGCGGGGCGAGAACCCTGGCTCACCCGTGTACGAAACGCACACTCTACCACTGTACCACAGAGGCTCCATATATATATATATATATATATATATATATATAGGGGATGATGTAGTGTAATGAATAACAGTGTGAAAAGGATAATATAAAACTATGGTAAAGAGAGAAACGAGGGTGGCAGTAAAGAAAAAAAAAAGAAAAATGGGTGTAGAAAACTAAACATTGCAGGTGGATGTTGTTGAACATAAAAGTGAACAGTTACTATGTAAATCTGCGGTGAATAGAATGACAAACGGTGACAAAAAGGGAAAAAGAGAGAGAAAAAAAACATTGACACTGAGAATCATCACTTTGAAGAAAAAATTAAATAACAGTAAAAACATGCTTAAAGGGATGGAGAAGTTATGACAGAAATCAAGTAGGCTAGATGGAAAGAAGTCATCAAAGTACAGTCACTATAAAAGTGAAGAATAACTAATGTAAAACTGCTATCAACAAGAAGAGGTCCAAGGAACAGCAAACCCGTCCCCGGCAATCATTTTACTGCTGACGTATAAACACAACAAGATATCTACTCAAAGAAGTCTATCTATCTATCTATTGCCAGACGCCTTAATCCCGTAATGGGTGGCCACAAACAAATCACCTCCATGTCGCCCTGTCCCCCGCCATTTCACTGCCCTGCTCCCAGATTACACCCCCCTCTCTCATATACCTCTCCACTCCATCCCTCCATCTCATCCTTGGCCACCCCTTCCCTCTCCCCCCCTCCACCTAACTCACACACACTCTCCTCGTCATTCTCTCACTCTCCATCCTCTCCACATGGCAATACCACCTCAATGTATTTCTCTTCACGCATCCTATTACACCCACATCCACATCACAACGCTCCTTCACTTCCTCATTTGTCAGTCTGTCTCTCCATGTGACGCCACATGCTCCTCTCAAATAACTCATTTCCACTGCTCTCACTCTTGACTTCTGCCTCTCCAACAAGGTCCAAGCTTATCTTCCATACGTTAGAGTTGGTATCACAATACTGTCATATAGTAGCTTTTTCACGTCCATGCTCACTTCCCTGTTTTTTATCACTGCTTTTAAGGAACCAGCAACCTTTCTTCCCTGTTGTACCCTTTCAAGCACTTCACCCTCTAAACTTCCATCATTACTCATCACACTACCCAAGTACCTAAATGCACTCATATTTTCCACATCCTCCTCATCCAACCTCACTGTAAATTCACTGAAGAAGGGGCGTCACTTTGTGATTCTGTGTTATTTTGAGTTCGCCTGGGCTTTCAAGTGGTGGCTTGTATCATCCATCAGTACTGCCAATGTCCAACACTAGTCAGCACTCCTAATCTCATCTGTACTCCCATCCATTGTTGACTCCCCTCCCTACCTCCCCTCCATTACCCTCTCCTCTTGCCTGCCCAGTGTAGCGTTATGATCTGTCCCCCTGTCCGCCCCCTACGGCGCATGCGCGGGAGTTGCCAGATGCCGCCACAAATATGCCATTTGTCTTCTGATCTCTGTAGGGGTAACATGATCGGAGCCTCTCGCCCTTTGTTTACACACGGCAAATGGTCATTCCGGCTTCTCATATCATTCGTCTCAAAGCTTTCTTGGGTAGTTTCCGCCCTTAAATTAAATTAGATTAGGCGGAAAGCGGTAAAAATTCGAATTTCTAAGGTATGAATGAGTTAGGTTGGATAAACATTGTTATAATTAATCATTTGGGGACGAGTTATCTAATCTCTTAGGCGTGAAGATTGCCTTAGCTTTGTATCTTTACGGGAATGAGTTACGCTCGTACCGTCCCGTGTATTAAACCATTTTTATCATACATATCCTTGAAATTATAAATAGTTTTGGCACACACTACCTCATTCTGTTGTGCATTCCACTGATCAATTGCCCTATTAAGGAAACTGAATTTCCTTACATCTTTATCACCTCTCTTCTTATGCTGTATTTTGCAATGTTCTCTTGCTGATGCTTCACACATATGATATATATTCATTTATGTCTATTTTCTGTTCCCCTGATACGCATTTATATAGCATAATCATGTCTCCTCCTCCTCTCCTGCAGCGTTGGTAAATTCAATCTTTCCAGTCTTTTTCAGTAACTTAAATCCCTTAAGATTGGTACCCATCTTGTAGTGGCCCGTTGTACTTTTTCAGTCTTATCTGTTTTTTGAGATGAGGATTCCAGACTACTGTGATGTATACTCCAGAGTTGGTCTGATGAATATCTTCCTCAGCATATCTTCATTTATATATGTGAATGCTATTCTCATATTAGCAAGCAATGTATACATGTTTCGTACCTTCTCACTGATGTGATCATCAGGAGATAGTCTGTTACTGATAATTACTCCTAGGTCCTTCTCCTTTTCTGATATGTGTAGGGTTGATCTTCCTAACTTATAATACCAATCTGGTCTTTTCTCACTTTTACCAAATTTTATTACATGACACTTATCCACATTAAATTCCATTTGCCATTTATTGCTCCATTCATGAAGCTTGTTCAATTCCTCTTGCAGCTCTTTGCAAGAATCTATGTTAGTAATTTTCTTTTGAATTTTTACATCATCTGCAAACATATTTAGATAGCTTCCATTTCCAATATTACTGTCTGTCATTTATATATACTAAAAACATAATATACTAAAAACACAACTGAGCCCTATGGAACTCCGCTGGTCACTTCCCTCCATGATGAGTAATTTCCCCTTAATATTGTTCTCATTTCCCTTTTTCTGAGAAAATCCTGCATTCAACAGTGGAGGTTGCCTTGGATACCTCCTTGATGGTACAGCTTCCATAAAAGTCTTTGGTGCGGTACTCTGTCAAATGCTTTCTTAAAATCTAAACAGATACTGTCCACCCATCCTTCTCTTTTCTGTAATGTTTCTCTAACTTTGTCATAATTGCTTAGAAGATTAGTAACACATGATTTTCCCTTCCTAAAACCTAACTGCCTCTCTTTTATCATACCATGTTCTAGATGTCTTACAACACTGGTCAGTGATACTAGTCTGTAGCTGAGTAGTTCTCATTGTGTTCTCATTGTGTTAAATTTGACTAGTGTACAGGTATTTGTAGACCTCACAGGTGATTAAGAAGGATGAGTAAAGGACTCATGAATGGAATGGAATGAAATGGAATGGAATAAAAAAAAAAAAAAAAAAAAAAAAAGGAAAGCGAGCACCAAGCCACTCAATGACTAAGTTTCCCCCTGGGGAGGGGGGAATAGAATACCTCCTCAGTATCCCTGCTTGTCGTAAAAACCGTCTAAAAGGGACACTTTAATCTTCATCCTTCCTCTTTTCCCCCTCTGCTTCTTGTACTTTATCTGTCTTACCTCTCTGCCTTACCTTTTCCCTTTAATACCCACCAAACCCTCTTCCATTATAGTGCCATGTAGTCATTGTTTTAGCTTGGTACCGGCGCTTATTATTCACCCCCTCTTGTACTTCATGTCTTATCTCTCAGCCTTATATTTTCACTTTAATAACCACCCAACCCCCTTCCACCTCAGTGCCATATTTTCATTGGCTTGATGCTAACTTTTTTTTTTTTTTTTTTTTATTACTGTGTTCAATGCATTTCCACTGATAGTACAGTATATAAATATATCCTGTGCTACTGGACACGACAGGGTTTATATTACTGCACATGTGTGCAGATTTAAATAAACGATTGGTATTAAAATATGCCAATCAGTGATGTGTAGTAATGTACCCAATGTGCTGAATAACCTAACTTAGGATTTTTTTTTATTTCCCATAACAACTAGTATCTGAAGTGATCTCAGTAACGTAACTGATAAGGGTCTTAACTTTATCATTATCCATTGAATCAGTAGCAGTGCTGTAACAGTGTGAACAGCAAACTTCACTAAGCATACCCTACTGGAGTGCATACTGTTTTCATAGTGTTTGGAGGTAAAAGTACTTTTCCATAAATGAAATTTAGAGGCTAATTTTTATTTCACATTGACTGAACTTGAACTATACTGGACTAGCCTAACACTCTTATGTGAGATTTCTCAAAACTAAAGGGAGATGTAAGATTTCTCAAAACTAAAGGGAGATGTAAGATTTCTCAAACTACAGGGATTGGATTGGATAATTGGAAAAAAAAGAAAAGGGAAAAGCTAGCACCAAGCCACTTATTGACTCTATGGCACTTAAAAGGGGTTGGGTGGGTATTAAAGTGAATATATAAGGCAGAGAGGAAGCTATCTAAATATGTTTGCAGATGATGTAAAAATTCAAAAGAAAATTACTAACACAGATTCTTGCAAAGAGCTGCAAGAGGAATTGAACAAGCTTCATGAATGGAGCAATAAATGGCAAATGGAATTTAATGTGGATAAGTGTCATGTAATAAAATTTGGTAAAAGTGAGAAAAGACCAGATTGGTATTATAAGTTAGGAAGATCAACCCTACACATATCAGAAAAGGAGAAGGACCTAGGAGTAATTATCAGTAACAGACTATCTCCTGATGATCACATCAGTGAGAAGGTACGAAACATGTATACATTGCTTGCTAATATGAGAATAGCATTCACATATATAAATGAAGATATGCTGAGGAAGATATTCATCAGACCAACTCTGGAGTATACATCACAGTAGTCTGGAATCCTCATCTCAAAAAACAGATAAGACTGAAAAAGTACAACGGGCCACTACAAGATGGGTACCAATCTTAAGGGATTTAAGTTACTGAAAAACTGGAAAGATTGAATTTACCAACGCTGCAGGAGAGGAGGAGGAGACATGATTATGCTATATAAATGCGTATCAGGGGAACAGAAAATAGACATAAATGAATATATATCATATGTGTGAAGCATCAGCAAGAGAACATTGCAAAATACAGCATAAGAAGAGAGGTGATAAAGATGTAAGGAAATTCAGTTTCCTTAATAGGGCAATTGATCAGTAGAATGCACTACAGAATGAGGTAGTGTGTGCCAAAACTATTTATAATTTCAAGGATATGTATGATAAAAATGGTTTAATACACGGGACGGTACGAGCGTAACTCATTCCCGTAAAGCTACAAAGCTAAGGCAATCTTCACGCCTAAGAGATTAGATAACTCGTCCCCAAATGATTAATTATAACAATGTTTATCCAACCTAACTCATTCATACCTTAGAAATTCGAATTTTTACCGCTTTCCGCCTAACCTAATTTAATTTAAGGGCGGAAACTACCCAAGAAAGCTTTGAGACGAATGATATGAGAAGCCGGAATGACCATTTGCCGTGTGTAAACAAAGGGCGAGAGGCTCCGATCATGTTACCCCTACAGAGATCAGAAGACAAATGGCATATTTGTGGCGGCATCTGGCAACTCCCGCGCATGCGCTGTAGGGGGCGGACAGGGGGACAGATCATAACGCTACACCGGCCGTGCTACGCTAAGTAAATCTTCCCTGGAATTTTCCACTGATTTCATCCATTGAAATAAGCCCTATGCCCTATTTTTATACCAAATAATATATACAAGAAAGAAATAAGGTAAGTGATAGTGCCATACACCTGGAATTGGCTAATTATCACCTGACAACATCTCACATGCACTCATTCGCTAATTTTCGCTGTTTATTTCCCCTTGAAATATGCCGTATAATCTATTCTCATAATAAAAATATATATAAGAGAGGAAGGGAGAAGCCTAAGTGATATTTACATTCACCTGGAACTACCTAATTTATTATGTATTGTCTAGATTTCCTGCCAATCATTTCATAGCGAATGTATTAGCAGCTGTCACCACGCTGACATTGGCAGCTCCCCTAGGCAGGCCACCACACTCTATTCAGTTTACTGTCATCTTTCAAGATGAGAGCATGTCAGACGCGCTTGCCCAACTCTGTCGCTTTTTAGCCCCATGCAAAGGGCCCTGTAACCTCTACTCCATACTAAACTTCGTGTGGAAAGAGGTAAAGGGCTAAGTGACTGCTGTGGAACGTGAACTGGCTAATTTGTCAATGAAAATGACAGACAGTGACTATGATCTATCTGGTGAGTAAAACAGTGCAAGTGGAAATGTAAATAATGTGTAAACAGCAAGTGAAAGCAATGAATATAAATATAAGTGAACAGTGGAAAATAGTTTTATAAATTACTACAAGTGACTGCATAACAGTGTAAATAAAACAGAAATGTAAATAATGTAAATAAAATAGAGTATATATACTAGGAGTAATGAAAGTGAAAGTTTCACTCTATCATATATGAAAACTACGAGTTATGAAAGTGAAAATGAAAGTGACATTCACTCTCAACGCTAGTATACAGGACGTGAAAGTGAATGCTACGTATTTTACTGAAAGAGAAATTGAATGCCTATAGGGACAATAAACTACTATTACTGAAAGAAACTTATGGATAAAGACTATAGATATATATAAATGTTATATAGTAATAGAAATATAAACTGTGAGTGTTTTTATGAATAATAAATGACAGAACACCAGCAGCGAACGATCGCAAGTGGGAAGGTCATACGTGCTCGTAATTTTCATTGCTTTCACAGTTTTTTTTTTTTTTTGGAGTATGGATTCCAAACTATTTGAGAATCATAGAATAGTGTTTCTAGTGATAATATCAGGCTGTGGTAATCATATTACGGGTTGTCGGGAAGTGTAAAGTGGAGACTTCGTTACCTAATTTCAGAGGTCTCCACAAGTCCTACGGTACTCGACAAAGGCTCAACAAACATCCCAGGAGAAAGCTGAAGGCATGTGCCATAAGCATATTTAATTACAATAATCTAGGACTAATAACTGATTTTTGGCAAATATTTTTAGAGAGTCTGTCAGAGCGCGAATATGCCCGTGAGACACACAAGTCAGGCAAAATCAACCCCGCAGGTTAAGGGTTAACAACACAGTATAGTCTGCAAACAGCAGAACAGGAAGTTTCCAAACACTGCCCTCTCTCATTAGGGCCACTCCAACATCCATTGCCCAACCTTGTATCTCTTTTATAACCCCATCCATGTACAAATTGAACAACCATTGAGACATGACACATCCTTGTTTCAGTCCAACCTTCAAATAGAAAATTTCAATTCAAGGATGCCGCATATCAAATCTGGAGTAAATCGAGTGAAAATTTACGATTTTATGCTCATCTGAAATTTCAAGTTCGACACACCTGACATTGACCCCCATACCACTATTTGGGCAGGTGACATCCCTGATGTAATGAGGCATGTTATAGGATGCAGATTTGAAAGATTATCCTTTAGGTTTTGGTTTCATGTCGATATGATGAATGTGAAAGGAGTTATGACAAAAAAATTTGTACTTTTTTTTTTTTGGGGGGGAGGCATTCAGCCTGGGCCTTGGCCCTATTTTCCCCCAAATATAATCAGGTTATCAGAAGGTAAATGCCTCTCATCCCTGTAATTTTAATCAAAGTCCACCAGTGGTTTTCATGTAAAGTTGTTAAAAGAGTCAGACAGACAGACAAACAGAGAAACCTATTGAAAACAATACCCTTCCCCTAGCCCTTCCCGGGCGGGGATGAATACAAAGAGACAGGAGTGAAACGATAGACGAATGAAGGGTGGAAGTCAGAAAGGATTTGAAGAAAATGAAACATGAATGATGCAAAGTTGTGATGAGTCTATACATGCCTTGGATATGAACCGATAGCTGTTACCTACAAAAGACGATACCAGCACCCACTTTAAATAACCACCAATCCAAGGTATTTAGCCCAAGGACATGAGGAGACGGACACGCCTCCAAATAACTCCCGTGGCTCAGTTTAAGTACTGGTGAGCACTAAATAGTGATCGTATGAAATCTTCCTACCGCCTATATGGCAAGGAATGTCACAAAAGTAAAATTATCTGAGATATAAGTGAAGCTCGAAATGTGAGAGACTAACTTTTTAAAACTTTATTTGCTGTCGAGAAACTTGGGGACATTTATTATCCCTAAAAGAAAATGATTTTTTTTTTTAGGGGGGGGGGGGATTAGACAGAAGTAATTGTGTAGACGTGTACTTATGCTGTTGTGCGTGTCTGTGTTTTACTGATGCTGTTGTTGTTGATAATGGTGTTGTTCTCTGTGTCTGTGTACTTCAACATCAAAATCATAATAATAAACTAATGCTCAGTTAATTAGCAGAATATGATCCCAAAACAGGAAAGCAAATAAGAAGGGTCTAAGTGCATAGCAGAAGTAGACGATACCTACATACAGTTCTAAATTCTCTGTATTCACACACACACACACACACACACACACACACACACACACACTTAGCTGTCTTTTTGCTACAGAAGACGATGTCTCCTTATCCACATTCATTGCGTGTTTCTCATTGCCTATGGTGCCAACGTCTGTGACTGTGCAGACCACTCCTGGAACCACAAACCTTGCCACACTGTTGGCATGTTAAGACCGGATTTGCTGGGAGAACTCTGTTTTGGCTCTTTCTCCTTTGTCTACGCTCTTCATTGGTCAGGTTTTAGCTTCTTGATAATGAATGTTTCTTTCACTGCAAATGTCTTACCATTGTTTCCTCTCTGAGGTATTGCTTTCAAGATCTTTTGGTATGAAATTGCACTTCTTTATAGTTGTCCTAATATGATCATTATTTCTCTTGTTCTGCCTGCCTAGAGTTGGCCATACACAACCTGGCGTTGTTGAAGTGTGCAGAACACATGATTGACTGATCTCAGCTGCTTTTTAGCATGCATGGTTTGTTTTCTGGTTGAATTTGCCCTGCTGGAGAATTAGTGAATGATGGACTTCATCCTTCCATGTGATCTCACAGGATGCATTGTGAGGATCAGATGTGAAATGACTTAAACTGTTTGATATGACACTCGTAGGTAGTCCAGGATTCAGCACCATATAAGAGGGTGGAGTGGCATAAAGCTGCATATTCTGATAACTTCGCCTCGATTCTCAAATTTATGTTTTCACAGATTCCGGATCTGACACGTTCGAAAGAGGCTGAGATGTGGTTGATTCGTGCAAGGACATCTGCATCAGTGTTATGTTTATCTGTGAGCACACATCCAAGGTGGGTATAATTTTCCATCTATTTTACTTTTCACCATTTATCTGAAATGCAAGAGGCTTTACTGGGTTATTACTTTGATATATTATTTTTGTTTTACTGACATGTATTCCGAGTCCTATTGCATGGTATCTGTTGGAGACGATGGTGAGACACTGTTGCAAGGCTTCTGGGGTATATGCAAGGACAGCATAGTCATTAGTGTATTGTAGCCTTAGGATATGAGCTATTTCAGTCTTCGATTGTGCTTGAAGGCATCTGAGATTAAAAACGTTACCATCGAAATGGAACTGGAGTTTTTTTTTTTTTTTCATTATTAGGGTTCATTTGTTGGTTACTTAAAAGGTTGACTGCAGTTAGATATATGGTGAAAACTATAGGAGCCAGGACACAAGCCTGCTTTACTTCCATGTCCCTGTTGATGGGTTTGGATTTGCCCCCATCTATGGACACAAAAACATTCATATTGTGATGCATTCTCTTGAGGATGGTAGGAAATTTGTTTGGAACTCCAAGTTTTGAGAGAACATTCATAAAAATGTTCTGTAGACAGTGTCAAATGTTTTTGCAAGATCGGTGAATGCAATATATAAGTCATGGTTCTACTCGTGGCATTTCTTATGTATCAGCTTGTCAACAAAGATCATATTTCATTCTTTCCAAAATACACATTGTGTTTCAGGAAGTGTTGACTCAATCAAATATTTTGTCAGTCTGGATAACATTATCTTGGCTATTACTTTGCTCGAGATACCTCTGCTGTTGTCACAACTTGAGCAGTCTCCTTTCTTCTTGTAGCTGTGAACAATATCAGAAGTAAGACATTCAGATGAATGCTTTCTTGGTTCCACATGAGATTTTGGCTCTGCTGGAGAAGTAACTGGCCACCTTTTTACTACCTTAGATGGCGGGCCATTAAGGCCTGGCTTTTGATTTTTGGAGATGGGACTGCCTGAACAGTTTCTGCAAGTGTAGGTGGGACATCGAGATCTGCTGCTTGAGGACCATCTGGAACGTTATCAATGATATTGTGCCCTTCTGGGTTTCTTCGATTCAGTAAGATATTGAAATGTTGTTTCCTACAATTGCTTGGTTGTCTTTCAGGAGTCCTCCTTCGGCTGATTGAGCTGGGGTTATTTTGTGTTAGGTGGCTCATAGATTTTTTGTTTTGTTTTTTGTACTGTCGACTCCATGGTGATCATTAATATCAGCCAGCCTTATCATCTGTTTTGTTTGCTTAGTCAACCCATTGTTCTCTGTGTCGTGTACTTTTCTCTGGGTTTCACTTCGAGATACTGGAATTCAGATTTAAGGTTAAGGAGCTAGAATGAGCCAACCAGTTGTTATGTGTTCTATTCTTCATTACGAGAAAGCCATGTTTACCCTCAGCATTTTCATCAAACAAGTCTTTATGGTGGTGAGTGGAGAAGCCAAAGGTTTCTTCTGCAGTTCTTTGACACAGTGCTTTAAATGTTTAGCCACTCTGGGTCAAGATTTGCTGCATTGTTGTTTGGGTCAAGTGGCTGGCATTGTGAGAGGTTGTCTGTAATTGTGTTACTGAAGGTGTTACAAATTGCTGCATCCATTAAAATACTGTACTAAAATTTATTTTCTTGGAGGATGGCCTGTGGCACATTTGTGGGCATAATATGACTAGGTGCAGTTTGGTAAGTATAATAGTTTGGTCTGTTATGCGCGCAGCAACACTCAGCTCGGATGGTAAGAACTTATCTTCGGTGTCACTGCCTTATAATTGCATAGTCAATTAAGTGTCAATGTTTAGATCATGAGGGCATCCATATGGTCTTGAGTTTATTGTTATACTAGAAAATGGTGTTGGTGATGGTCAGACTATGTCCCGTGTATAAGAAAAGCAGTCTAAGGTCATTGTTGTTCTTGTTACCAACACCATGGCAGCCTATAATGCCTTGTCAGAGGTGATTGTCTTTTCCTACTCTCATATTAAAATCTCTGAGCAAGATGAGTTTGCCATCATGTGGTGATGAGCAAATGATAGAATCGAAAGAGTCATAAAACGAACCTTCGACTAAGTCCTCAGAGTCAAGCACTGGGGCATAGACAGTCATGAATGTAGCACATTGGTCTTTAGATAGTGGGATGCAGCAGGCCAACAGTCTCACTCATATATCCACAGGAGATTCTTTGATCTTTTGTAGTTAGTTACTTCAGACTGCAAAGCCAGTACCATGGGTGTTTCTTACATTGCCAGAGTATCCCTTCAGAAGTACTTACATCCTTCTCCTGCTTCTTTTAGGTTGCCCTGTCCTGAGAAGCATCAATGTTAATTTTACATCATTTTAGTTCATGTGCAATAAGGGCAGTTCAGTTGTGTGGTCATGAATCTTAGTATCAAGCAAGCTTTGTGCTCTCCAGGTAGCAAGAGTCATGCAGAGGGATTCTTTTCTTTTTTCGACTGCAATGTGAGATGCCTTGATTGACACAGTAATATACCCAGGTGGAGAGGAGCAGCAATCATTTAGATTACTCCTTTTAAACCCATCCCTTTCAGATGGAAGGAGTTGGTCCTTCATTTCAGATTGCTTAGACGCACTCAGTGTTGCCAAAGGCATAACCTGTTCCTAGCCATCATGTGAGTGACCTCAGGGCCAGAGCCACCTGTGTGCAGGACTTTAGCCAGTGACTTCCAGCCACATCTGCGACGTGTCACCGTTACCATATCCTACCGCCACAGGTCATTTGATTTTGGTGAAGGGATGAAGTAGGGGGTGAATATAGCAGTGAGCTTGTGCATTGACAATGGATATGGTGTGATGGTGAAGATGTGTAGTCCTTACCATCACATGACTTGGCCCTTCTCAGCCTGTGATGGCAGTATGAAGATCCACGACGACCATCTACTAATCAGGGTTGCAGGAGTCTGCCGGAATCTCTGTCTGTCAAACATCGCCTTCCGTGGTACTGCACTCTCGGATTCTTCGTTCATGGTTTACTCCTGTGGCCTTAACCCATCCAAGTGTAATTCATACGTAAGAGGGTTTGGGAGCACTTAGTCTGACCCCTCACTGATGGCCCCTCAGACATGGAAAACGTCCTACTGCTGAGTCCGGGGAGGGGAAGGGTATATCCCCCCACTAGCACAGCCCATCACATTTACAGGGTACGCAAGCGGCCACCATGACAAGGTGGTTCCCATGGGGAAACACACACACACACACACACACACACACACACACACACACACACACACGCACACACGTATGCGCGCGAGCTTTCCTTTTGTTGCAGATTCTTGGATGTATGCCATTTTTGTATTTCACTATATATATACATACTGTACTGTTTATATACGTATACATATCTTTATCTATCTATCGATCTATTTCCCTGTTCATATATCCATCCAATCCATCTATCTATCGCCCTATCTCTTTATATATATATATATATATATATATATATATATATATATATATATATATATATATATGTAATCTAGCGAAATATAACAACGACGTAAATCCAATCTTCTGCTGCAAAGGGATAACGAGTCTGTTCGTAAAGGCGATGATGACCAACTCAAATTCGTATTTTTGTTCTTCATTGTGATAACGCGGACGTGTTTGTGCGTGTGTGTGTGTGTGTGTGTGTGTGTAAGTGTTCTTACCTATTTGTATCTTTACAGGAATGAGTCAAGCTCGTACTGTCCTGTGTCTTTAACCATATTTATCGTTCATATCCTTAAATTTGTGACTTGTTTTTTGCACACATTATTTCATTCAGTAGTGCAATCTACTAATCAATTGCTCTGTTTGGGAAAATGAATTTCCTCACGTCTTTATCACCTCTCTTCTTATGCAAGTTTTTGCAGGGTCTTCTTGTTGATGCTTCCCCATATGTTAAGTAATCATTTATGTCTACTTTCTCCTTCCCTGATGTGCATTTATATAGCATTATCATGTCACCTCTTTTCCTTCTCTCCTGTAGTGTTGGTAGATTCAGTTTATTTAGTCTTTCTTCGCAGCTAAGATCCCTTAAAGCTTGGCATCCATCTTGTAGCGGCCCTTTGAACTTTTCCAATCTTGTCTATGTGTTTTTTGAGATGAGGACTCCAGACTACTGATCCATACTCCAGGGTTGGTCTGATGAATGACGTTATTATCCTTCTTAGCATGTCTTCATTTATATATGTGAATGCTATTCTCATATTTGCAAGCAGTGTATACATGTTCCGTACCTTCTCACTGATGTGGTCAGCCGGAGATAGTCTGTTATTGATAATCACACCTAGGTCCTTTTCTGTTTCTGATGAGTGTAGGGTTTTATTTCCTAACGTATAATCCCAATCAGGTCTTTTTCCACTTTTACCAAACTTAATTACATGACACTTATCCACATTGAATTTCATTTGCCATGTATTACTTCATTCATGAATTTTATTTAATTCTTCTTGTAGCTCTTTACAAGAGTCTGTGTTAGTAATTCTCCTTTGTATTTTTGCATCATCTGCAAACATATTCAGATAGCTTTCATTTCCAGTGTTACTGTCTATATCATTTATATACACTAAAAACATGATTGGTGCCAGCACTGAGCCCTGTGGTACTCCACTAGTCACTTCTTTCCATGATGAGTAGTTTCCCTTTAGTACTGTTTTCATTTCTCTTTTTATGAGAAAATCTTGCATCCAACAAAACAGTTTGCCTCGAATTCTTCCTTGATGGTACAGTGTCATAAAAGTCTTTGGTGTGGTACTGTGTCAAATGCTTTCTTGAAAATCTAAATAGATACTGTCCACCCATCCTTCTCTTTCCTATATTGTGTCTGTTACTCTGTCATAGTAGCTCAACAGATTAGTAACACATGATTTTCCTTTTCTGAAACCAAACTGTCTTTCTGTTATCATATTATGTTCTTCTAGATGATTTACCCAAGCTTTTCTTATAAGCTTTTCTAATACCTTGCTTACAACACTGGTCAGTGATACTGGTCGGTAGTTGAGTGGATTTTGTCTATTCCCTTTCTTGAATAAGGGGACAATATTTGCTTTCTTCCAAATATTAGGTAGTTTACCTTGACTCAAGGATTTCTTGAAAATTAAAAATAATGGTTTACTTAACTCCTTTGCACATTCTCGTAGCACCCAACATGAAATTTCATCAGGACTATTTGCTTTTCCTCTGTCTAATTTACTTAAACTCCTCCTGTATTACTTTTTCTGATATTTGTATATCTGGTAGTATGTGTGGACATGCATGTTCCACATAGTCCCTCTCAAAAATTTTTTCTTCTGTAAAAACTGATTGGAAATTCTTATTTAGTGCTTCACAAATATCTTTCTCTTGTGTATAGGTGATTCCCTCGTCCGTAATGGATTGTATTATATCTTTTACTTTGGTTTTGCTTCTATTGTAGCTGTAAAATAGCTTCAGTTGATCACTACTTTTATTTATTATATCCTCCTCAAATTGTTTTTGGGCTTCTCTCCATATTCTTGTATAATCGTTTCTTGCCTGCTTGTAATTATTATATGCTCTTTCACTATTGTGTCTTCTGTATCTATTCCACAACAAAATAATCTCTTCTTTCTTTTGATTTTTTACATTCTGTATTGAACCATTTCTGTATTTTTTAATCTGTTTCTTTGTGCTGTGGGATGTACTTCTGGACTCCTATTTCATAAAATTCACAGAATTTTTTATATACAGCATTTAAATCTTGTCCTCCAAGCTCATTTTCCCAATCAGCTTCTAAGAAATACTTCTTTAGGTAATGATAATTTCCCTTTTTATAGTTTAGGCTCTTTTTGTAACTTTCATTGCTGTTAATTATGTCATATGCTATCCTGAAGTTGCAATTTAGTACTGCATGGTCGCTTTTGCCGAGTGGAGGGTGATATATTAAACTGTCAATATCATTTTCTTGTCTAGTAAATATGAGATCTAGCATTGAAGGTACATCGAGTCCTCTTTTTCTGGTGGTTTCCCTCACATGTTGCGTTAGGAAAAACTCTTGCACGAGATCCAGGAGCTTTTGGTCCCAACAGCTTTCTTGGCTTATTATAACTAGAGTATTCCAATTTATATTTGTATTAAAATCTCCAGTTAGTATAATTCTTTACGATTTCTCTTCCATTTTATGTAGTAATGCCCTTAAACTCTGAATTGTACTCTCTACAAGGTCCTCATATTCGTCTCTTTCCCATGTGTTTGATCTGGGTGGCATGTACAAATTGGCTACAATTACTTTCCCTTCAAATGTGTTGATCTCTACTGCAATCAGTTCTACTTGTGAGGGTATATCTAGTTTTATTTCATTGACTTTTAGTTCTTTCTTTTTTTTAAGTTTCTATCTCTACTCCATATATTATATTCCTCTAAGTTTAGTATGTCCTTTGATATCCTTGGTGTTAATTTTGTTTCAGTTAGGCATAATATATGTGGTTCATTTTCTCTGATATAATCATTCATCTCTAATAATTTAGATACCATTCCATCCACATTTGAGTACATCAACTTTATCATCTTGTTTATATTCTTGTCATGACTTGGTTCTCCTACCTTCCTCCTTTTCATTCCCTCCTGTTTATGTACCACTTTCGTACCTGCAATCCTATTACTTAAAAAAAAAAATGTGTTCTTCTCCTCTTCTGATCTTCCCTCATTTTTTGTTTTTGCTTCCTCCCTCTTCTCTTTCAGTAATTCCAGTTCCTCTTGTGTTAGGCATCTTTTTATCCATACATTTTTGAACTCCTCTTTTTCCATAAGATTCTTTGCATTTTTTAGTATCTCCTCCACGGTGTTTACACTCTGGAAAGTTACCTTTAGAGGTCTTGACTTGCTTTTCTCATATTTCCCTAACCTTTTGTGTTCCTCTATGTCTTTACTACAGATTTCCTCTGATACTTCTTTCAATAAGTTCATTACATTTGCCATCTCCTTTTTGTCTCCTGAGATCTTGTTTTTTACTTTTTCCTCCTCTATACCAGTGATTACAATAGATTTGTTGATATCTACTGAATCTCTGACTAACTTTGGATTGTGTTGGATTATTCTTTTCACTTCCTTTTTAATGCTTTTTTCTTCCACCCTTGTTTCTAAGTCTTTCTTTACTTTCACCATTTCAGCATACGTGGTTTCCACATCATTTTTGTAGCTTTGGACAGCTTCATTCACCTGTGTTATCTTCTCCTCAGTATCACTGCTCTGGTCTATCAGACTACTTACTTGCCTAATTGTCTCTGTATCATTTTTGAACTCTTCCATAATACTTTCGTGGTTGACTACTGTACTTGCCATTTCACTCATTTTCCTCTAAGTGTACTCAATTCCACTGTTAGTTCGCATTTGGTTGTGTCTTTCTTGTTGACCTCCCTTCCTAGTTTTTCTATTTCTTCCTTTTGCATGTGCATCTGCTTCTTTATTTCATCAATTTCATTCTGGAAAGCCATCTCCAGTCTGTGTACACGCTCTACCAGTTTATTGTGAGTCTCCATTTCAACTAGTTCTTGGTAGAAATCATCATCTTGCTTTCTACCTTTATCCCTTTTCTTTTCCAAATTTGCATTACTAAAGTATGTGGTCATTTTGCTATACTAAAAGCACAGAGTACTTACATTCCCTGGGGCAGTTGTAGTCTAAACAAACAATCAGCTGATTGAGCGCATTCTTTCGCTACTCGGTTCTCTTTTCTGTTTGAACAAGCCTTGTTTAAACTTCTTATTTTTTTTTTAAATAATAAAAAAAACATTTAGTCTAACCTGGTACAGAGCTTGATTCATATAAAGATACTAATTTAGGTAATGCCACTGGCCGTGCTGGCTCGGTATGGAGCGCTGTCGGCCCACGTCTGCTCTCCTTGGTAGCTCCTGTGTGTGTGTGTGTGGGTGGGTGGGTGGGTGGGTGCATGCGTTCTTTGAATAGTGTAAATTCAAGAGAAAACATTTGTTCATTTGTCGTGGCAGTAACTCAATCTAGCATGTGTCTGTTTATTAGAGGATGGGAAGCCATTAACCCTTTCCATACAAGGAGATCTCTTTTTGGTACCGCAGAGCGGCATTGATCCCAATTCACGAGAAACAGCCTTTTCATACTGAAACTTAAAAATTTCAGGTCCCCAGTGACTCAATGTCAGTTAGATATAAGCGTCTTCTGTTAGCTAAAATACAATAGAAAAGTAAATTTTTTGTGTGACAATTTTTCATACGCATCGCTGAAGTAATGTCTTTGTAAAGGATTGTGTGGAATGTGATAACATGGGGCTATTTTGTTATAAACTTAAGATGGTAATCTCTTTATTTTCAAAGGATGTCTCGTCTTAAAGTGGTTAGAAACCTGTAATCACCCCAGCACTACGATGTCGACACTTATCTTTTACTTATGGAAAACCTCTCATAATGACCCAGTTCATTACTATAAAGCGTAATATATTTATGATTATATATATTTTTATTTAGTTGCCTGAAATCATTATTTTGCCATTCATCAGGGTGAGAAATAATGATAAAAATACCGTAATATGGGGCAAGTTATGAAGAAGTGATCTGGACAGGACTTAGAGTCACACTACTGTCTTATTCTGCCACTGACATTCGACCTTCGGGAAATGAATTGCAAAAAGGTGAAAATAACTGCAATTTTTTTTATGCAAGAAAGAAGGAACCAAAGGCCAGGGGCTCGAAAGATTGTTTCTTCCAATAAAAAGCAAAAACAAGATAACAGAGAGTCAAGATCTGTTCATGCCGAGATGCCACGACTCGTGCATTTGAAAGATTGGAGTGCATCGGCAGTAGGAAATACAGACAGAGGGAGACAGTTCCAGAGTTGGCCTGTTGCATTCATAAAGGGCTGTGAGTAACGGTTAACTCTTGCATTAGAGAGTTGGAAAGAAAAGGGATGAGAGTTTGTTGCTAGACGGATGTAAGTACCCACCATAGTAGTGGAGAGACGCAAGCAGACAGTTCAAAGGAGCAGTGATCATCGAAGCAGCGATAGAAAACAAATAAAGATGCAACAGTGTGGTGAAGAGAAAGGGGTTGAAGGGGGCCAGTAAGAGGAGGATAGTTGATGAGCTGAAAAGCCTTTGACTTCACCTTGTTGAGAAAAGCTGTCTGTGGGGAGCCTCCGACACATGAGGGTTGTATTCTACACAGAGGGAAAAAAAAAAAAAAAAACACGTGTATAAAGTCAACAACTGTGCAGGGATAATGAAGGCACGGAGTCGGCTTAGCACAGCTAATCTCTTGGAAGTAGATTTTATAAGAGACGTAATAATTATGATCTTTCCAAGATATATCTCGAGAGTATGATACCCGGAGTATTTTTAAAGATGGAATATTAAGTCAGATATTGTTAAAAATTAGAGAAAACTCCTGTGGGAGAGTCTGGATGAAAGATGTAAGAACTGAGTTTTCGATGCATTTAACAACATGATTACTTTTAACCCAGTCAGGGATATGAGCCAAGTCAGACATTAGGTGTGCCGTAGCAACTGCTGAGATGGAAGGTGTGGGAAATGAAATGAAATGTGAAAGGTGGAGTTATCAAAGTATGATTGGACAGGGTTAGATGTACAGCACAGAAGGCCACTGATGAATAGAAGGAAGAGAGTTGGTGATAGGACAGGGCCCTGAGGAACACCACTATCGGTAGCTCAAGAAGAAGAGCACTGGTCGTCCCCTACAGCAACTGTAGAATAACTAGAAAGGAAGCTAGGGATGAAGATATAGATTGAAGGATAGAAACCGTAAGAGGGCAATTTGGAAATGAAAGATGAATGCCAGACTCGATCGTAAGTCTTTGAGATGTCGATTGCAATGTCAAAGTTTTCGCCAAAGTCCCAAAAGTAGGATGACCATGAGTCTGAAAGGTAGGTGAAAAGATCGCCAGTGGAGTGTCCCTGGTGGAACCCATTCTGACGATCTGAAAGAAGATTGTGATGGGAAAGGTGCCTTAATTTTTCTTTTCGTTCAGAATAGACTCACACACTTCTAAAATACAGGATGTTAAGACAGTTAGGTTATAGTTAGAGGGCTGGGAATGGTCACCCTTCTTTGAGACAGAACAAGGTGAATGAACTTCACTCATTAGATAAGCAGAAGAAGCTAAAAAATGTGTCATTGCAATAAATAGGTTGAATGCACATTACTACATTACTTCCTGAACCACATTTCGACCCTCCACACTCTAACCCTGCCGCCTGATTCACTATCATGAATCTGGTAAAACTGGGGCTAACCATTTTCCATCATGATGGGTGGTGCGCTCATCAGCACATCTTTCTCCCTCTCTATATATATATATATATATATATATATATATATATATATATATATATATATATATGTATATAAATATATAAATATATATATAAATACATATATATAAATATATAAATATATACATACATATATATATAAATATATAAATACATATATATATATAAATATATAAATACATATATATATAAATATATAAATATAAATATATATAATGAGTGAGAGCCGTGGAAATGAGTTATTTAAGAGGAACCTGTGGAGTCACATGGAGAAACAGGCTGACGAATGAGGATATAAAGGAGCGTTGTGGTGTTGATGTGGATGTGATAGGAAGCGTTATGAGGAACACACTGAGATGGTTTGGCCATGTGGAGAGGATGGAGGGTCAAAGACTGACGAAGAGAGTGTATGTGAGTGAGGTGGAGGGGGAAAGAGGGAGGGGGAGGCCGAGGATGAGATGGAGAGATGGGGTGGAGAGGTATATGAGAGGGGGGTGTGAGTTGGGAGCAGGGGAGTGAAATGGCGGGGGACAGGGCGACTTGGAGGCGATTTGTTTGTGGCCACCCCAAACGGGATTGAGGCGTCTGGCAATAGATAGATAGATAGATAGATAAATATATAAATATATAAATATATTAATATATATATCTAAATGTATAAATATATATATATAAATATATAAATATATATATATATAAATATATATAAATATAATATATATATATATATATATATATATATATATATATATATACTGTATATATATATATATATAACTATATATATATTTAAATATATATATATATATATAAATATAACTATACATATTTAAATATATATATATATATATATATATATATATATATATATATATATATATATATATACACAAATATATGTAAATATATATATAAATATATATATATATATATATATATATATATATATATATATATATATATATATAAATATATATATATATATATATATATATATATATATATATATATATATATATATATATATTTATACACATAAATATATGTAAATATATATATATATATATATATATATATATATATGTAAATATATATATAAATATATATATATTTATACACATAAATATATGTAAATATATATATAAATATATATATATAAATCTATCTAGCTATCTATCTATTGCCAGACGCCTCAATCCCGTTTGGGGTGGCCACAAACAAATCGCCTCCAAGTCGCCCTGTCCCCCGCCATTTCATTGCCCTGCTCCCAACTCACACCCTCCTCTCTCATATACCTCTCCACCCCATCCCTCCATCTCATCCTCGGCCTCCCCCTCCCTCTTTCCCCCTCCACCTCACTCACATACACTCTCTTCGTCAGTTTTTCACCCTCCATCCTCTCCACATGGCCAAACCACCTCAGTGTGTTCCTCATAACGCTTCCTATCACATCCACATCCACACCACAACGCTCCTTTATATCCTCATTCGTCAGCCTGTCTCTCCATGTGACTCCACAGGCTCCTCTTAAATAACTCATTTCCACTGCTCTCACTCTTGACTTGTGTCCTTCCAACAATGTCCAAGCTTCACTTCCGTACGTTGGAGTTGGTATCACAATACTGTCATGTAGTAACTTTTTCACTTCCATGCTCACTTCCCTGTTTCTTATCACTGCTTTTAAAGAACCAGCAACCTTTCTTCCCTGCTGTACCCTTTCAAGCACTTCACCCTCCTAACCTCCATCCTTACTCATCACACTACCCAAGTACTTAAACGTACTCACATTTTCCAATTCCTCACCATCCAACCTCGCTGTACATTCACTAACTTCACCTCTCTCAAAGACCATCACTTTACTCTTCCCTACATTCACCTTTAGATTCCGTTTCTTACACACTCTCTCAAACTCATCCACCAAGCCTTGCAGCTCCCCTTCGTCTTCACTCAACAACACAGTATCATCTGCAAACAACAGTACAGGGAGTTTCCAAACACTATCCTCTCTCACCAGGGCCACTCCAACATCCACTACCCTACCTTGTACCTCTTTTATTACCCCATCCATGTACAGATTGAACAACCATGGAGACATGACACATCCCTGTCTCAACCCAACTTTCAAAGAGAAAAATTCACATAGTTCACCATCCACACGCACTGCAGCCTTCGCACCATCGTACATACTCTTCACAGCATTCAACAACTTCCCATCTACTCCATATATTCTTAACACTTTCCACAATCCTTGTCTATCCACCCTATCATATGCTTTCTCCAAATCCATGAAAGCCGCATACAACTTCTTTCCCTTCTCTAGAAACTTTTCCACTAAAGATCTAAGAATGAATATCTGATCTACACAACCTCTTCCCTTCCTAAAGCCTCCCTGTTCTTCCCCAACTAATTTCTCTGTTGTTTCTCTAACTCTGTCTATAAGTATCCTACCATACACTTTTCCTATTATACTAAGAAGACAAATGCCCGTATGATTACCACACACTTCTTTTTCCCCTTTTCCTTTGTACAAGGGAATAATTATACCTGACTTCCAATCCTCCGGGACTCTACCTTCCTCCCAGGCCAATCTGCACATCTTCCACATCCATCCTACTACTGTCTCTCCCCCATACTTCAGCATTTCACCACACACTTCATCAATTCCTGGGGCTTTCCCCGATTTAATTTTCTTCAATGCTTCCACAACTTCTATCCTACTGATTTCTTCCTGTCTTCTCACCTCCCTCCTTCTCCCAGCCATTCCCCAGCCACTTATACTCGCATTACTTCCATCGATATATATATATATATATATATATATATATATATATCGATCAATTGTTCAATCTATCTATCCCTTTCCTCTTCCCCGTTCTTATTTTTTCAAGATCTCATGTTCTTTCTCCGTTTTTCTTCTCGTCCCCATATACTCGTATCATTCAACAATCTCCTCTCCTCGTTCTTACTCTTGTTTCCTTTTTTCCTTCATCGCCACTATGTCTCTCTTTTCTTCCTTCTTCTAGTTTTCTGCTCTTTCTTTTGTTCTCTTTTTTCCTGCCTGTAAAATTACACAGGTCTGCAAAATTTAAATAATAAAAAAATTGTTTTAATTCTGAGTATTGACTTTTTACTGCATTTATCAACACAGTAAAACAAACACACACACACACACACACACACACACACACACACACACACACACACACACACACACACACACACACACACACACACACACATATCTTAGAACTCTTCCATCATATTACATTTTAATTCAAAATTTAGTAGAAATTTAATTAACATATAACAAATTATAAATTTCATTCGATCTATAAGATATTGTTCTAAATTATCTGGAAATGAAAATAGGTAGTTAATGTACTTTTTTAAACATATACATAAAGGAAACATCACTACTTATTCCATGACTCACATACATCATTTCTAGCCATTGCAACTTCTTTTTTCTCCAAAACTTCGCTTGGTGGCCAGTCGTCGGTATACTTTTCTGGTGAGTCCCTATGAATCTTCCAGAAGTAGTGCACCATCATATTGACATCCCAACGTCCCTGGTACCTTCTTTCCATGTACTTGATATCCTGATGGAATCTTTCACCCTGCTCTTCACTTACTGCTCCATTTTTTTTTGTTGGGGGGGGGGGGGACTTCCAAATGCGAATCCAAAAAGAGAACATTGAGATTCGCGTTGCAACCCTACTCCTTAAACTTGACCAACAAATGTTTCACAATTTCTTCGTAATTTAGGTTCCTATTGTTACCTAAAAACTTATAAATTACTTCTCTGAATTATATCCAAGCCTCTCGTTACAGGTAATTCATCATACCATTAAAATCTGCATCAGAAATCAGTTTTCTTATATCAGGTCCGGTAAATACACCCTGTTTCAATTTAGCTTCAGAAAAAAACAGGAAACTCTTGGCACAATTACATAAAACAGGCTCCATGTTTTTATAGGGCTTTAACAAGCTGCTTCATTAATCCAAGCTTAATATGACACAGTGGCAGCAGCACTTTATCTGGATTTTTCAAGCTTGGTCTGATTATTCTTTTAGCACCAAGATGTAGATTTTTCTGTTTTGCCATGTCTTCTGAACCCAATGTAAATCCTGGGCTCTACTGTCCCAGTCACAGAGAAGACATTGGAATTTTGTATACCTTGACTGCTAACCCAGTAAGATAAACAGAACTTTCAGGTCCCCACATATGAACCAACGGTGTTCATTGTGGTCGATTTTCTCGAGAAGGTTTGCCGAATTCTGGTACATTTCTTTTAAGTGCACAGAGTGAGCAACAGGTATTGATGAATATTTATTACCATTATGATAAAGTACCTCTTTCAGACTTGTTTTAAATGAGTCTATAAATAATCTCCATCTCTGCCAAGTTTTTTTGCAGTAGGCCACTTACGTCAGTGCAATTAATCAGGGATCAGTGCAATAAATCACTAGTTTCAATAAATATCAGGGAAAAAATAGAAACACTCCACTGAAAGTAATTTACAAGTGCACCAGTCAACTAACTGGGTCACAATGAGATATGTTTGCTGGACTCCAGTACTGTACTGGTATGACTCATCACTGTGTTATGTTCCAGCTATATTCTGGTTTAATGCCAAATAAAATAACTGTGTTGTTTTAAATATGGATTTCAGTATTAGAAAATACTAAATTCAAACATATTATCACTGTAATAAAATAACCATTTGTAAATAATTGTATAGTGGGAAATGATAAAAAGATTATATATATATATATATATATATATATATATATATATATATATATATATATATATATATATATATATATATATATATATATAAAATAAAGTGTTTTTGTGAAAGAATGTTATGTGATTGAGAAAATTTTTTTTCATCTTCTTTTAATGCAGCACCCCAAATATATACAAATCACATGATAAAATCTAAACAATTTTTCCTATGTATACCTGATCTCTCTCTCTCTCTCTCTCTCTCTCTCTCTCTCTCTCTCTCTCTCTCTCTCTCTCTCTCTCTTTCGTTTCTGTTTTTTCTTGACTATCTTTTGTCTTCCCCCCTTTTTTTCCGTCTCCCTCTCTCTCACTCTATTCTTCCTTTGTTCTTTGATCTTCTTTTCTTGTTAATTGGATTCTTCTTTCCTTGTCCTGTTTCTCGTCAGTTCCGGTCTGCTTTGCCCTAACTCCCTTCCTGTCTTTCCTTCCCTCTCTCTACACCTTTCTGTCAATTTATCTGTCTGCCTACCTATATGTACTCTCTCTCTCTCTCTCTCTCTCTCTCTCTCTCTCTCTCTCTCTCTCTTTCCTTTCCCTGTACCCCTCCTCATTCTCTACGTTAGCTACTTTATCCTCATCTACCTTTTCCTGTCTATCCTCCTCTTTTCATTCTGTGCTTTCTTTTCCTCTCCCTCCCCCCCTCCTTACCTCACTGGATCCCCTCCTGTCGTTTTCTCACACAGCTCCTGTCGCTCTTCCTTACCTAATCCCTTTCCGTGCCAGTCTCTCTGTTTCCCCTCTTTTCTCTCTTTTGTTCACGATAGTATTTAAGATATGGCTCCCCCATTTGGGTAGTTTTCACCCATCACTCTCTCATTACATACTAGAATCTTTTCGCATTATTACTTGTGCCATTGGGGACGTCCTGTACAAGGCTGTTGTGTGGTAGGAAAGTTAGACACGAACAACGAAGGTAGGCTAAATACAGAATACGAAACACGAACCTACGATAAATATGAGAAATTTAGATGTTGTAAAATGGTACATTTTAGATGAGGGATAAATACACACCACAAGATGTTGGCTATCGTTTGGAAATGTGACAAGTGAAACACAGTAAACTGATAACAAAACATATTAACAAAGGACATTGGGGTGGGATAAACACGATTACAAAGCTCCAAGAAACTGTACACACACAAATTTATATGCTAACAGTAGACGGGGCAGGGTGTAGCCCGTATAAGGACCCCAACACGAGTTCAGGTAATACGAGTATGTATATGATGTACAGGGAGTCCTCAATACTGGGAACAGATTTGAACTAAGCACATACGAATGGGGGGTGGGGAAGGAAGTATTGACCAAGTTTTTAGAGGTGGTCTGCTGTCCCCGTGGACATGAGTTCGATCCCCGGCTGGGTCAGGGAACAATGTATGGGTTTGAAATTCACTGAAACAGACTTGGCTGATCTCCTGTATAACCTAACGACATATAAAAATACCCCTACCAGTACCAAGACACCATTCCTGACTGAGACAGTCGTCTCATGTATATGGGCAGCGGGTGTCAGAGTCAGTGTGGTGACATGTGAAAGATGCCTGGTACGTAGGGGAACAGGAACAGGCTTTTATTCCTGTACCGAGAATCGGACGCATTTAATAATAGCACACACACACACACACACACACACACACACACACACACACACACACACACACACACACACACATACACACACACACACACAGTAACTCTGATATGCATGTTAATTCTGAAAGTGGAACTAAATTTTAACCTAACTCGACCATTACTAATACTCAGCACCGGAACTAGACTATAACGATACACAGTATACCTATTTTAGTCAGTTCATCCATAGCGTTCGCATGTTGGTCCCATTAACCATCGCTTAGCTCAACCTCTGTTACCTAGCCTAATTTAACCCCTCGTAATCCATTTCGTCGATATCCTCTTCAGAGGCCTTACCAAGCTAATTATTTGTACCCTAACCTAACCTATCATAGCCTAACTTATCCCAAGCATTCCACTGAGAATCCCTTCCCAACCAGATCCTACCGACTTAGCCACGCTAACCTACCCAGGCTAACTGTTACATATCTTAACCAAGCCAAACATGACCTACGTTGACCTAAGCTAAATTTTGTCAATTGAATTGGAGGACTTGAAGGAAAGGCTCTCATTATTTTTTTGTTGCAGGGAAGAGGCTGATGTAATCCGGCTTTTCCAGTCCTTTCTAAGCTTGATCCTACTTACCAGAATTATCATACCAACACCTAATCCAACCAATCCAATCTAAGTTCCATAACTAATCGCTTCCCACTTCGATGCTGCTATATTAGTCAGACCTAACCCGATTTATCTATACTCTTCCCAGCTCAGTCCTCGTCTAATCCAACCTATTCTAAACATTCCTAATCTACCGTGACCTAATGTAAACCTAACCTAGCCTTACCCGAACACTACGCAGCGGAACCCTTCCCAACTACTGCCAGTTCACAGACGGGACTCTTCGAGGGACAAATCAGTCATTTAGAATGGAAGGCAAGGCTCACACTACTAACTGGTGGAAGGAGGAGATTGATCCGGTAGGGAATGTCGGGAATTTTCATGGGCAGCGGTCTCGTTTAATTATCATATACTATTTTTTTCTTAAGTTATGTAGGAGCTTTATCGTTATGACTCAGTCCCACTCTGATAGAGCTAACCGTTACTTCAAAAACAAAGAGTGAACTTTAAAGTGTAAAATACGACAAACGAAATTATTACTGACAACAATTCACTGTAGTCTAGTTTGTCAGTTCGAGAGAGTATTAGTCATTATCCCTGCTGCCGCCAGGACATTGTGTTGGGGAATCAGGAATTTTCAGGAACGCGGTAGCCTCATCTGCTAACCTAAATAAAACAGCGCGTGCGTGCGTGCGTGTGTATGTGTGTGTGTGTGTGTGTGTGTGTGTGTGTGTGTGTGTGTGTGTGTGTGTGTGTGTGTGTTTTAACACCTCCCACGCTATTAATGGGTTTTAATGAAACTTCATAGGTGAGTTCGACGACTTCCTGGGAAAGTTTTCCACTGCATACAATTGTCCAACGATGATTTTTTAGGGGGGTCAGACTCCCTAGCCAAAATAAAATGACTCAGACATGGTGAAACGAGGGCAGATATGGCTTTGATATCTTGGTGTATTTGTACAACGGACTCTCATCCGTAATTCGATATTTGGGAAGCATATGAGACCAGGTGATTCTTGGGAGGTCAACCCCCCGTCAAAAAAAAAAAAAAAAAAGTGATCTGGTGGATTTCAACGAAATTTCTCAGGTCAGTTCGTCTGGATACTTGATAATGTCCTCCACTACATAAAATTTTCACCATTATGTTTAGGGTGGTTAACCCGTCATGTAAAACTTATAAAGGGCACAAATCAGGGGAAGGAGGGCACATACGGTTTTGATATCTTACAACATATTGTACAGTGGACTCTTATTGGCAGTGCAGTATTTGGAGACCGTGACCCCACCCCTAGTGATTACTGGTGGATCAGCCCCCCCTCCCAAAATTAAAATGATAAAAAATGGGGGAAAGTGTGCATATGGACTTCAACGAAATTGGCAAACATATCTCAGGATTAGGTATGCAGTTTCCATGTGTTCTCTGAATGCACAGGAAGGAAACTGCACATCTGCTTTGTTTATACTTTTATCTTCCCCAGTACAGCAACAGAGCACTTCCAAGTAACCTGGAGTGAAAACTGAAGTGAAAAGGTTCAGTGAACAATATAACTCCCGGTAATAATTTACTGCCACGGAGCCTTGTTTGTCGCAACAAATGGCTAAGTCCTTTATGAATACAGTCCGTGGAGTCTGGTCATTCAGTATGGGAGATGTTTCCAAGTCTAAATACAATCTTCGGTAGCAAGAAGTAGATGAAGAAAGGTGAGTGATCTGGTCAGGAATATTTGTACTTGTGCAGGCTTCTCATCAGATCTTCATAATTCTTTAAGTACCAGAAACTGCTTCCCTAAACTGATCAAAATCGTCTGAGCAACAAGAATGAATTAAGAGGCGAAGAGCCAGTTAGAAATGTCAGGAATTTTCATATATGATGTGTAGAATCTAGCACTTCAGTATGATTATTCCTTCAGAAAGTGAATAAAGTGAAGGAGTCGGCAACAGAAATACACCTGGAAACGAGTGAGTCAGACGAGAATGTCAGGTGTTTCCATGAGCAGATGTCTTGATGAAAGGGTAATGGGGAGAGGAGCAAGTTTAACCCATTATACTACAATGACTTTTCCCAACAGCATAATTCTTCCGACTTTCACACGATTATAGTCAACTTATATTAAATGAGATGATGACAGCGATATCAAATCTCTCAATATAAAAGGCTTCTCCCAGATTTAACAGATTCATTTGGAGGGAGCAAGAAAAAATTAAAGTACTGTACATCTGACTGAAGCAGTTAAGGGAATATAGTACAGGATGAGATTGGAAAATAAACCAATTATTGCTTGTGCCTTGATTTCCCAGTGCTGTGAAATGCTGATTGTTGACATAGAGGAAATATACTCACATACTGAAATACAGGTCACGAGCAAAATTTCACGGATAATCCCCTGAGCGTTATATCCTGCCTTCCATGTTGCCCATTCCAACCAGAACAACAGTGAGTATCATTCATGCTCATGCATCATGATGTGTAGTTCATATTGCTATAGAAAATCATATAGCACCTTTCACTACCACATCTGGCAGAGAAGTATCTTCCAGATATTATTATATTGTTAACAGGTGACTCAATTTTGGTTTCAGATTCAGAATGCAAACCTTAAAAGTTGGTATCTGAGTTTGGAAAGTTTATGAGAGGAAAGACAGAATGAATGAGGGTGCAAAGTTGTGACATATACGGTAGAAGAGACAGCTCGACCAGAGGAGAACAAATCTCAACCCAGTTGATTTCAACGACTAACTGATTCATTGATAAGTGCAACTGATTTTGGCTATGGAACATCATATGACATTTACATCGAATAATGAATTTAAAAAAGAACACAAATTAAATTTTATAAGTCAGGAAAGCTATTTCTGAAAGGATAAAACACTCGATAAAGTAAATCTGAAGTAAGTGAACTGCTTTAAGTATTTTAGGATAAACTTTGTAGCAGAGGAATCCAGGGTCCTCATGTAAAACCTAGAATAGGAGAGCCAAATGGCATTAACCATCTATTGGTCGGAACAACTCTGATATCCTTCTGAAGTTGTCACCAGACGATTATTCACCTTAAAGTGGGTATGGAAGCCTGACAGTGGTTAACATTGGTACCATTTATAGTTTCATTATGGGGACTACTTTAGAATTGTATTCTAGCAAGCAGCAGACGATTTCATTCAGCTGAGTGATACATTAATACTAATACTATTAACTCATTCATGGTCGGAACAGATCCAATACCGTGTTCCCATTACGGCCAGAAGATTTTATTCAACTAAGAGTATGTCATAGGACTCGCCCAAGAATGTTAAAGAATGTATGGAAGGGATAAGTTGCTGTATATCAGTTCCACTACTACCTTACCAAAATATAAATGTTAATGCCGGTCTACTTCAGAGAAAAGTTTGGGTGGTTTCTATAGCTGTGCCTCCAGTGATCTAGCGGATTTCGTAGCAACTCTTCCTTCAGCGATTTTTATTGTCTGCATCACCCTAATACTCTTGTGTTCGTTACTGAGATATAATATGAAACAAAATACTGTGGTGTAATATGGTAAAAAAAATCTCCAAGGAAGAGGATCTCCTAACAAGTTCATTGTTAAAGCTGAGCGCTGGATGTTATTGCCATCTTTTTTATTTATTAATTTATTTTTTTACAGTTAGTATTAAAGCATCTTATGTGTGGATAATAAATGGTAAGACTCTATTCCATTATACATAACACAGTCGGGAACGAGGAAGAGGAAACACAGTGACCATCCATCATGCATAAATAATTCGTCACTACCAAGTCGAATGGGCATATCTCAGTTTTATTGATTTTTTAGGAGAGCTAATTGAAGTTTTTATTGAAATGTGTCCATCAACCGTTTATTTATTTTTAACGATATGTTCACCATTTTAACACCTATGGACAGCTGGAAGGTTGTCTTTTGGGGGGAGGAAGAGGATTTTTTTTTTTTTTTTTCATGAAGGTTTCAAGGGAGTTTGCAGTGGTTGAAAATTATACGCCCGTTCGTCTTGAGAATTTTTTTTTTTTTTTCACAGATTGGGAAATCTTTAGTTACGCCTCAGATACGCCTATTTGTCCCTTTATGAAAGATCCAGCACAACACTACATAAATTAGGTAATCACTGACCTATAACCAAAAGGAATCATGGTTTATTGTTACAAATCATAGTAAATGTGTTTTATAATGATTGCGAGTAACTCCTGTCTCAAGAGGAAAAAAATTAAGCCTAGTTATAGAGTAAAAAAAAAAAAAAAAAAAAAAACTCTGAAGACATTATACTGAAAATCAATATTGACATCAACTCCAAATGTACAATGAAAATATAAATCAGTTGTAACACTTACTGGCCTCGGGGAAAACTTTAGTAATGCCTCAGATACGCCTATTTATCTCTTTATGAAAGATCCATGGGATTTTGATGTCTATTTAACACAAATTATATTTCTGTTGCAAAGAGGATGTAACATTAAAATTAAGAAAAAATATGGGAACTTCTTTGTTTTCAAGCTTTCAGGCCGTGACACCTTTTGAAGTTTCTACCTGATATAAGGCATCATTGTTTTGGTATTGTACATTCACATACATTGTGAAACAATGAGGGAACCAGTTTTAACAATTTCTCGGGCGTCATCTAAACTGCGAATGATACTATACAACAAACAGGACAAAAACCTTCATTGTTAAGATATTCTACCTAAAGAAGTTAACTTCAGTGAAGCAGAGGTTTAAAAAAATTTACATTCTGACACTCTAACCATTGGTAGGGAACCCTGGCAGAGTGACAGCAAATCATCATTCTTTTCTTTGGTAACTTTTGGTGGTTTTGGGTACAGTTTTGGTGGCAGATTGCAGTCAAGTGCAGACAGCAGTCATTGTTTGAAAGTGATGGACCTCAAGGACTCAACCTGGTGACTTGTTCTGAAGAAGATCTTGTCCCTGTCAGTCTTGTGAACCATTACCTCCTGCATTTGAGTCCAGTCAACAAAATGTCCTTGGTCATCAACTCTGACTGACAGTATACGAAGATCGTTTGCCAGTGTCTTGTAGTCTACGAAGTCAGGGGTTTGGAGTGTGTGTACAGAGTAGGTGTTCTTTCTTCTAGCAAGTCGGAAAATTGGGATTAGCTGGGAAGGCACAAACAATTCACCAGCACTGCCAAATGGCATTGCGAATGGCAGTGTGTGCTGAGTCTCCTTCGTTTTGTGCATGGTAGGGCCCCCAAAATAGAAGTTTGATCCTTTCAGTGTTTTCCAAACAACAAACTGAGTGTAAAAGCATAGCTGTGACAATAGAATTCTTGTTTTGTCCAGGACATCCGTCTGCAAACAACACTACCGTACTTCTCGGATCCCAGCAGCGTTCAAATTTTCCAGGTATCTTCCTAGGCAAGTAGAGATTTCGGATGATCCTCTTTTTCCCTGACCTTCATGTCATGTAAAGCAATGGCAAACCTTAGATTTCTGTTGATAAATAGTGAAATTATAGTTTGACAGCCTCATCTTGTAAAATAATTGGATATTACTTGTCACAGGCAAGTAAATAACTTGTTGCAGGTCGAATGCTAACACAGCAAAATTTGTATTTGTGTTATTTTTTTGCTTCTTCTTCTTTCTTCCTCGCTGCATCTTTCTCCTTGATATGTTCTTTATACAGATCCAAAATTTCGCTTTTTTTTTTTTCCCCTGTTTCCCTGTCTATAGTTTTCACAGATTTTACATTGGTCTTTTTTACGGTTATGAAATGAAATATTCTGGGACATCAGAACGTCACAGTAGGTACTGTAGCTTGCTGATACCCCCCTTGGTGCATATTCATCTACAAACATGTTATACAGTTTCTTCTTGTTAAGATCTGGATGCAAATAGTCTCGCTTAGAATGTTTTCGGCAGTAGTGATATTCCATTCGTCGAAATCTGTTCAGTAGTGATATTCCATTCGTCGAAATCTGTTGATATGTTCAGTGATTGCATCTCTTCTCTGCTGATCTTCTTTCTGTATACATTTCAGTCTACCTCCTCTCCCATCTTTCTTGACAGTACTTGAGGCAACATTTTTCTGCATGCCTGTTCATAGAGTCTTTTCTGATGTGTTGAGTATTATGTAACATTGTTTTACAAACAGGAATAGGCCGCCCATTCTTTGGCAAGGAGTAGTAATAAGAGACTGCTCTTCTTGAGTCATGATCCTTCACAGTTCTCTGCTTTACTGCAAATGCTTCCACAAACCGAGTTATGTATTCTTTTTGCAATTACAAACTGTTGGACCCATAATAAGCCCAAACAATGTCCTCCCCTTCTTCATCAGATATATGGAGCATTCTTTGCCAAATTTACCACATGTTACTCTATTGCATCTAGGTTTTAGAATGTTTCTTGCATGAACAGTTTTTCCAGTTCTAGGACTAACATATTCATTACGTTGTAGTCTATTTTCATGTGCTTTCTTTTTCTTATTGTCTCTTTTCACTTTGCGAGGCAGTGTTCCTTCCTCTCTTTCTGATCCTTCCACAGGAAACTCTTCAGGTATGGCATGTACTAGAGTAGTTCGGGGTTTACCTTCTGTTGCTGAAACTTAGAAGATAATTTCCTCATTTTGCCTGAAGGTTTAGCTGTTTTAAAAATATGATCATTTTTACATAGTCCAATGTCTATAAAATTATTGTAACACAACAGGCAATGACAAATGTGGCACGAACTGAACACTTTCCTCTTACAATCTGATACTTCACAGGTTTGGATATAGCGGGGATCTGCATCACTGTCATAGAAGATTGATACACTTGCTCCATTTTCACTGTCACTGTTGTCAGACCCTTTATGTTGTATTTTTTTTGTGTGTGTGTGTGTGAAAGTGATAATGGCAGGTCCGCTTCATTTGCAGGCAACATCTTTCCAAGACTACAGAGAGGCACACTTTCATCATCATCATTATTACTATTATCATCATTATTACCCTCAGTTTGTTCATTCAAAGTTCCTTCCGATTGTGTATTTCCCTTCACAACTAATACAACAACGTTTTCTGTGTCAGGAGCCTTTTCGTCATGACCGTTGAGAAGTAAATATTCATCACTTTCACTAACAGTCTGTAAATTCTTATTTCCTTTTAATAAACTTACACCCTCATCAGTTTCCTGTATTTCAATTCTAAAAACACTGAGAGGCAAATTGTCATCAGTGTCGCTACTCTCACTCATATGTTTGTCTAAATCAGTTTTTAAAATTATACCATAATAGGATTTTCTCCAACGCATTCTAACTTTCTCTCCTCTCAAATTCTTTTCCATCTCCAACACATTCAAGTTCATTAATAACCACATTTCTTGAATGATCCTCCCACTTAACCAAGACATTCACCTTTCTCGGATCTTCTTATGACTCAACGTTGCTATTCTTGTAATTCAGACTGTATGTTCAGAATAAAACAAAGAATTATTAACATTAAATTTAAACCTATTGCGTTTTTGTACTGCAAAATATATAAATAACAAACAAAATATATAGACTATGTTGTGTGGGGGTGAGGCGTATGTCAAAATCATCAGTAACAGAATAACTTGATTGCTGGGACAAACAGGCGTATCTTGACTTACGCCCAGTCACCTTGTTAATGTTGATCATTTAGTATCGTGACTAATGGGCGTAACTCAAGTTACCCCAGTATGTCATGAGACTGTTCTTTACTGATATACGTTGACACTCATACAGGCTTATCTCACCAACCATCAATGCCACACTTACTCCTTTTTGTGTCATTATAGAACTTACTACAGGGAGCATCATGGTGGTCGTAACTCAATTTGCCATTTTTTTAAGATACGCCCATTCGACTTGGTAGTGATGAATTATGTCAAGTGGATGTTTTCATCCACTTCGCTGTCTCAGACTATAATACAACCACTCGTCTTCTTGAAGCTCTGTTAGTATTAGCTTCTCTGTCGACCTCTTCTTGCTCCTCCCTCATTTATAGGATGCAGCTAATGTAAAGAACACTTCCTTTGGGCAGGCAACTATACTTCCTCTAGGCACGGAATCCCATCTTGCGTCACTCACAGAAATACGTTTCAAATCACGGTCAGTGATACTTACATACACTCCTTGGTCACGTAATCAGTGTCTGTTAGATAATCAGAGGCACTGAAGGGGTGATCTGACGTTGCTTGGTTACATATAACGACGGCATATTGGTCGAGTATGTTTACCCAGATCACAATAATTGACATTAAGAAGATTGTGCTTAGTATTGCAATATGATGATAACTTAATTATTCCTTCCTCCAGAGTAGGCGAAAGTGAGAGACAGAGTATAGGTAGGGAGGAAAGATTGAGGAAAATAATGGAGGAGGAAGGGGAGGAGCAAAAAGTAGAAGGAATAAAAACAGGAGGAGGAGGAAAAAGAAGGAGAGAGAGAGAGAGAGAGAGAGAGAGAGAGAGAGAGAGAGACAGACAGACAGACAGAGACAGAGACAGACAGACAGACAGACAGAGACAGAGACACAAAGAGAGATTTGTACGAATACCGGTACATGGACAGATGGATGAGTTGATAGATACGGGTAGATAAACAGACATATAGACAGACAGATGGATAGATGTAAGGATGGATAGATATATAGACCATAAATATATGAATACAAATATACATATACTGTATATATATTAGGTAGGTAGGTAGGTAGGTAGGTAGGTAGAGAGAGAGAGAGTAATTAAACTGACTGACCTACTGACTGATTGATACCTAAACAGGTTAACATAGAATCAGATGCGTTAAAAGAGAACAATTAATTAAAATTTACCAATTACTAATCTTTCTGTCGTCCTCTCTTTGTGTATATATGTCTCTGGTCTGTATCTGTATATCTCCATACATATTTCCATCTATGTATCTGTATCCCTCTTATTTCATTTCTTTCCCCTCTCTCTATCTCCTATTCCATATTCCTCCCTCTCTCTCTCTCTCTCTCTCGCTCTCTGTCTGTCTGTCTGTCTGTCTCTCTCTCTCTCTCTCTCTCTCTCTCTCTCTTTGTCCCTCGTTCTTTCTTATTCTCTTTCTGTCGTACACTCTATACCAACTTTTTTCCGTCTCTCCCTCCCTCTGCTATTTCCCCTCCCCTTCTTATTACTCCCTTCATTCTATCTCGTCTTCTCCCCATTTTCCTCACTATCTGTCCTCAAGAAACTGTCCTCCCACGTAACAGTTGCCCTCCACTGACGTTCACTTCTCCTTTCTCTTCTTTCTTCTCCCTTTTCCTTTCTCCAGCTGTTCATTCTTCTTCCCTCTTATGCCCCTTCCTCTCAATGCCTATCTCTTCCCTCCCTCGCATTCTCTATCCCCCACACTTTTTCCCTTTCTTTCCCGTTCTTTCTCTTATTCCTCCTCCGCTTCGTTATCAGCAAATTACGCTTCGAGTCCCATCCTCTCCCTCGTCTCCTACTCTCCCTCTCTCCTCCTCTTCCTCCTTTACCTCTTCTTCCCTTCTGTTAATATCATCTGCCTCTACCTCTCTCCCTACAGCGCGCCATGTTTATAGTGTGAAACATTTAGAGCATTACTTATGACCGAAAGATTCCTGAAGAATGCGATTACTCGATTTCATAGGACAGAACACGAATTGTAACCGTAAAACTCATCAAATCTGGTATCGATGAGTACAACACGATCCTTCCGCCAAACACTACGCGACCAACGACTGTAGGTAGCCAGTGAGCAAGTGAGAGATTCATTCTAGTTGCGAATTGAAATGCCCTTGGAGGGAAAAATTTTACATTTAACAATCAGACAGATGGTACGTCGCCTTGTTTACGAAGATTCCCGCCAATTTGTATATTTCCAGAGTTATTCTTTCCCATTATCTGCCTCATAACTCACTGCCAAATCCTGTTCACTGAAAACGGGGAGAGAGGGGAGTGATTCCCGGCAGTATTACCCCATAATGCATTTCAAGAACACACACACACACAAAGCTTCATCTGTTTACTAATTATAATCCCTACATTTCGAATGACGGACAAGGCCATCTTAGAACAGGTGTTCGAGGCGGCTTCGATGAAAGTAATGGATACTTTGCGTTTCCCGCTAAAGTTTGCAGTCCTACCCATTATCTATGGTGTCCATTATGTGATGTAGACTTCTAGGAGGCGCATGGACACCACAGTCAGGTTTCCACTTGCCATAGTAGGCACAGCAGGATAAGATTTGAATCAATGTCGTCTGATTTACTTCCTGCTGTGAGCAGCTACCTGCCCCTTGCCTCCTCCTCTCATGTCAAGACTTCCATTCGTCCAGGGAAGGGACTGAATGACATTGCAACTAGCAAAGTTTTGGAAATGGCAGTGACGTAATTATCAAGTAGTGAGATGAAATTGATGAGCAGGAGTTACCATGTAGAGAGTGACGTGGTCTGACCGACCTGCCATGTCTCCTCCCATAGTTCCATACTGCCACTTGAATCTAATGATTCCCCAGTGCCTGCTGATTTCCCCTACCCTTCCAACACCTCGGGAGACTCTTCTGAGGCGTTGGACTTTGACGCCGGGGATCTGGCCGCTGGAAGCAGTGTGGAATAAGTGCCACATTTTGACCACCCAGCCTCCTACCCAGTGTCGATGCAGAGGCACCATGCCACCATCACCCACATTGTCCTGGCTTGGTACTTCAGGTGGGATGTTCTCACAGGCTGCCCCCTCTGTGGTACAAGGGTGACCACTTGGGTAGCTGCTCCTGGCAGTACAGTATTACTTCCAAGCACGCCCCTGGCATTGCTGTGTGGTGAATCATCATCCCGTGATACACTTTATTCCCCCTCCCCTCCCCACTGGTCAAGAGGCTGTACACATTGGCATCCAAGCCGCTTATGATGCTGAGGAGTACGTGGAGTATGCGCCATCACACTAGTTCCCTCAAACCACATGTGGGGACAATAAAAACCTTTGTGTGGGAGGAGGGGGAAGGGTTTGAGCCTGCTGTAGCTGCCTTTGATGATTTGCAGGCAGGTATTCAGGCAGATGTCCCGGGAGGAGCAGTCTCATGCATTATCGAATTTTTCATATTTTTTTCGTTGTTAGTGATCGAACATCTGATGCACAAAATATACTATTACCAGGAAATCTCTCTCTATGCTGGTTTGGCCTCCCATCAAGTAACAGACCCATCCAACATGAGGGAATAGTATCTGGTGGAGGTAGGTGAACTGCACGTGTGGCTAGCTCTGGCCATGCTAACGGCACACATAAAAAAAAGCATGCCATACGGGATTATTATTTTATACACTTACAGCCACATCTGTCTTTGGGAAATTCACTGGGTGGGACCAGTACCGTATCCATACTACGGTTCCTGCAGGTTCCTGCAATTCTCCCGCAGCCTGGGATCTGCACTCAATCACAGGTTGTGGAAGATTCGCCCAGTTCTGACCATGGTAAAGGAATCCACTACCAGATTTTTCTGGCCATTCCAGAAAGTGGTTGTGGACAAGTCTCTTGTTTTGTTAAGGGTACAACTAACATTTGTCCAGTACATGTCATGCAAACATCATGGTTTTGGCAACAAATTCTTTGTTTGTGAGTGCAAAACTGGATAGGTGCTAAACTTAGTAGTGTACACAGCATCAGATGTGGATATCCCAAGTGACACCCTTATGACTTCTCAGACGGTACGGTGAAAGTGCTAATGGACAAGTTCTTCAGGACTGATCACAACATGAAGTATCTACTTGAGCATGGGACAGGAACCAGCATCATTGTTAGAACCAGCATGAAGCACTACCCTGCCATTCCTACCAAGACCAAAAAGGAAGCATTACTCACCAAGAAATATAGTAACAGTTGGCCATCCACTGTCATGATAAGTGGAAGGTCAACATGCTTACCACAGTTTATAAGGGTGAGATGTAGGTCACTGGAAAGCAGGGCTATAGGAACAAGGAACCCATGTCCAAGCCTGATGCAGTCATACGGCTCTTTGACAAGACAGATATGCAAATTTGTGCCACTGACTGTCTCAAGAAGTGAGGCAGGTGGTACAGGAAGGTGTTCCTTCACCTTCTTGATGCCACTGTGCTGAACACTTTCATACCGTTGGGACAGGTCTTTCCCTACATGAGTTTGAGGAGGAACTAGTATGGGAGCTGTTCATCAAGCTGCACCAAGGAGATACAGGACCTGCCGTAATGCATGACAAGATTTCCCAGCCAGAATGACTCTCATGGCACCACATGATAAACAGGGAGTACACAGATGCGAGGAAAAAGCTATTATGCAGTCCCATGTCTGTCTGAACAGTCAGTGGCAGCAGTAAGTGTGGAAGGAAAGAAGCTTCCAGTGCAATTAGTGCAAGGTGCCACTGTGCTTGAGTTCTTCGTCAGTTACAACACTGAGGTGAGGTACTAGGCACTGGTGTGTAGGAAAATGTAAAGTGTTAATATGTAGTGACTTTACTGCATCAGAATTAGGAATATAAGGAAAAATGCGGACAAAAGAAAACATTCTCGGGTAACGTGTGCAAGTGAACTTGCAACTCAAGTGCAAATAAGTGTTACTGTATTATAAAGCAATGTATGTACAATTTGGTTTTGTTGTGAAAGAAAACTAGTAAACACTTAGGCAGCTCCTGTAGTGCTGGAAATATTTAACCACGTAATGTAAATTTTCCATATTAAAAGTTTAGAATATATGGAAAAGTATAGGTGTAAGAAAACATTCTCAGGATACACTGAAAGAGAACTTCCAGCACAAATGCAAAAAGGTATTATGGTAATGTAGTGCAATATACATGCAAATTAGTTTTGTTATCACAGTAAACAAAATTATTAATTGTATGTAGTTTCTGTAGAACAGTAAGAACTTAGCCCCCCAAAAAAATACTTTAGCAAACGAGCAAACCTACAGCTGTAAGGAAAGAAAATTACCTCAGGGATAACTAAAGTGATCTTTCCTGACACAAAATGTACTCACTTGGAAGCGGAAGTAATCATTTGTACAAGTACTCATAATGTGTAAAAACTCTTGGATTTGTTTTCTCCCTCCCATCCCACAAACCATTGTGCACAGTCATGTTTTGGAAAGGCCAACAGAATGGAGTAAATAAACACTACTTGCCACACATACAAGGGGGTGATGATTCATTCGTTCATGCAGTAGTGGCTGGGGGCAAAGGAGAGGAGTGTCAAGGTCAAACGGGGCAAGGGGGAGTGTGAACTAGTGCAAGCACTGAAACCTATTCTGGGCCAGGCAAAGTATTTGGGCAGTATACTGTAGCCACCAACTAGCCAGTTCGTACTGACACAGCCTTATGCAACCCTCAGATTTACCTTCAATCATCATCTCCTACCTCCAGAACGGTTTCACCTAGCAAACAGCAGATATTTGCAGTGGAGAGGTGAAGGACTAAGTTGATCTTTAATTGAAAGTTCTGGGTGCTGCAGTTCCGGAGCTATGACTGGTTGAGAAAACCCTACTTTTTGGAGGGGAGGGTGGACACATACGGGAAGGGCTCAGCTCCCTAGAACAGGGCTTGAAGTGTTAATAAAAAGAGAAAAATAATATAAGAAAATGCAACCGGAAAAGCATATTCATTGCATATAGGTTGGTAAATATTGCTCTTTCAATATAAGTCGTTCGCGATTAGCCCAAAATAAGGCTGGGGTGTACGCCCCTTCCCCCAGTCCATGCCTACAACTGTCGATAGTTTTAACCTTTTTTTAGCCACTGTGGTACTTCGTACAAGTGTATGTAAAGAGCAAACACCGGGGGTGACTGAAATGAAATCTGGTAAGAAACGGTCACAATCAATTCCCATATCACTTAATATTATCAGCTAATATTTCAGATCATCATGTTTTATTTCATTTTTAATTTAGCATTAACTGCGATGTGTGTGGTGGATGTGGGCGCCCATCATCTACTCACTCACTGTAGAGATGCCATCTGATCTCTGCACTGAGTGACAAACCAAATGGTTTCCTGGGTACAGGAAAGCATTTACTATTCTGGGTGGTAACCATATAGCCGGGGTTTTTGGCAGGGTTAAGTGTCCCCCAGATTCCCCTATCCAAAATCATTTAATCATGGCAGTCGTTTCAGAGAGCCTTGGACAGCCCAATACCTGCCCAGGGCCTCAACCAAATGGGCAGATTTGCATGTCCATGTGGAATGTGAGAGGTGTGAATGAGGAGAGCAAGAGGGTGGAAGAGGAGAGCAAGAGGGTGGAAGAGATAAATGTGTTCAAGAGTGCGAGATATGCCGTGATGGCATTGTGTGAAACGAAGATGAAAGGGTGTGAAGTGGAGGAATGACGCGGTGTGAAATGTGTAAAATCGGGAATGAATGGGCGAGGAAGATGCAAGGAAGGAGTGCTTTATTGATGAATTAGATGTGGCAGAGTGGAATGAGAGACTACAAATGTGTCACCTTGATTTGTATTATGTCATGTTCAAGTTTGAGAAGGTGAATGTGGCAGTAATTGTAGCATATGCACCGTGCGAGGAGAGGAGTGAGAGAGAGAAAGATAGTATTTAGGATGAGTTGATGACGTAGTGGAAGAAATGCCCAGGAACTATAAAGTGATCGTAATGGGGGATATGAATGGAAGAGTAAGCAGTGGTCCTGAGGGTGACATAAAGGGTTGTTAGGAAGTAGCAGGAGTAAATGACAAAGGGAAGTGACTAAGGATATGTGTCAGGAGAGGAGGTTGTACATTTGCAACTCGTATTTGAAACACAAAGATGAACATAAATATACATGGTATAAAGGGAACAGGGATGGTGTTGCAAGAAGCTTGATTGATTACGTGCTTATAGAGAGGTCGATGATGGGAATGGTTGCCAATACGAGGGTCGTGAGAGGACGATGTGGAGATCTGTCAGATCATATAATTGTGGCAGGCAAGATCAAGCTGAGAGGAGTGAGGTGAATTAGGAGAGAGAGGAGCAGTCAGGGAGAAAGACTGAAAGTTGAGAAGCTGAGGATCAAAGAAATGGCAGATGATTACAGGACCAAAGTAGAGGAGGAGTTAGAAACAGTGAATTGGAATGAAATGGATCTGGACAGCCTGTGAAACGCATATAGGGGTTGCTTAGTTAGGAATGCTAAAGCGGTGTGTGGTGTGGCAAGAGTAACAACAAAGAAGAAAGATATGGCATGGTGGGATGAGAATGTTAAGAGAGCTGTGGAGGAAAAGAAGAAATGGCTAAAGTGGTCACAGGACAGAGGTTCAGTTTAAATAAGAACTGAATATTTTGAGAGCAAGAAGCACGTAAAGAGACTAGTGAAGAAGAAAAAGAAGGAGGTAAATGATGATCTAGGAAGAAAAATTAATGCGAATTGCTCTGAAAATAAGAAGTTATTCTGAAAAGAGGTGTGGAAATGTAGAAGTGAAAGCGGTAAGAAATGTGATGATGTGAAGGATGTAGGTAGTAGACTATTAACCCATGGGGATGAAGTATGGACGAGATGGAAATAATATTATGAAAGTTTGATGAATGGGAACAGAGAGAGCAGAGCGACAGTAAACATGATTGTTTTGGGGGTGTGCAGAGAACGAAAGCAGTACCAGGAGACGTGACACTCGCACAGGTCAAGAGTGCTGTGAAGTGGCTGAAAAATGGGAAAGCAGCTGGGGTTGATGAGGGGCATGCAGAGATGCTTAAATGTAGTGGACAGAGTGGAATGAGGTGCTTGTTGGAGATATGTAGAAGGAATGGATGACTGAAACTATGCCTGCAGAGTGGAAAAAGGCTGTACAAAAATAAATGTAAGCAAAGTGAGTGCAAGGATTATCGTGGCATAAGTTTATTCAGCGTGGTAGGGAAGGTATATGGAAGAATTATTATAGAGACTGTAAGAAAAACATCAGAAGTCCTAGTGAGTGATGAACAGGGTGGCTTTAGGAGTGACGGAGGATGTGTGGAACAAATATTTGCAGCTAGACAGAGATCAGAGAAGGCTTGTGAGAAGGACCATAAGATGTTTATGACATTCATGGATCTGGAAAAAAGCATACAACAAAGTGGACAGAGAAGGATTGTGGAAAGTTTTGCGCATGTACGGTGAAGATGGGAAGCTGCTAGGTGCCGTCAAGTGTTTTTATGATGGTAGTGAAGCATGTGTAAGGGTTTATGGGCATCTAAATGAATGGTTCACGACCAGTGTGGGCATGTGACAAGGTTGTGTGATGTCCCCATGGTTGTTCACTATATATATGGATGGGGTGATGAGAGAAGTAAAAACACAAGCAATGCAGAGAGGGATGGAGTTGGTAATGAATGGTGATTGATGTAATATCTCAAATTTGTTGTATGCTGATGGTGCAGTACTGCTTGCAAAAACCCTACAAGAACTTGGTAGGCTAATGCAGAGTTTTGCTGATACCTGTGGACGTTGTGCCTTGACAGTAAATGAAGAAATGAGTAAAGTGATGGTTACTAAGAGAGAAGGTGACTCCCAGTGCGATATTGCAGTGGATGGAGAAAGACTGGAATTGGTAAGAGGGTTCAAATACTCTGTACAGTGATAGAAAAGAGGGGATAATGTGCAAAAGAAGTTGAAAGTAGAGTGACACAAGGAAGAAAAGTAGCTGGTGCAATGAAGGCCTTGATGAGAAACAGAGGCTTGAATGTTGCAGCTGCACGAGGATAACATAAAGGAGTGTTAGTGCCAACTTTCACATTTGGATGTGAGACTATGATGTGGCACGAAAATGAAAAGTCAAGAGTAAGAGCAGTGGAGATAGGACTGCTGAGGAATGTACGTGGAGTATAGAGGATAGGTTACGAAATAATGTGATTCGTGAAAGATGTGGAGTGAGGAAGTCGGTGGGCACCAGAACCGAAGAGAGTGTACTGAGATGGTATGGTCATGTGGAGAGAATGGACAACAATAGAGTGGTGAAAAAGGTATATCTGAGCGAATTTGAAGGAGGGAGGAGGCTAGGTAGGCCAAAGAGAAGGTGGAGAGATATGGTGGATGCATGTGTGAGGAAAAGAGGTTTGGATGTCGGTGAGGCTAGGAAACTGACAAGAGATGAAGCTGGCTGGATGAATGTTGTGAGAAGTGCATGATGAGGGATTCGGCACCCCTTTTTAACGTGGCAGCGTCCGGATTGACT
Organism: Coenobita brevimanus; assembly: GCF_032717465.1. NCBI lineage: Eukaryota > Metazoa > Arthropoda > Malacostraca > Decapoda > Coenobitidae > Coenobita > Coenobita brevimanus. Next base: position 13,410,654 of record NC_137006.1, read on the forward strand.
CAATCGGATACGTTTATGTGAAGCTAGAGAACGTGGTGAATGTTTTTGGCGTATCCGATAGGGCCAGGATTCCGGGGACTTGAATAATTAGTGAATGGAAGCGTAGCCCATTGGATTGGAAAATTTCGCCTGTCTGGACATTGCTACTCCTCACCCTGACCTGGGGTGGGAAAGGAGGTCCGGATGATGATGATGATAAACTGCGATATGACAGTAGACGACTTCCGATCAGTAATTGCTTATTAATACCGCTCCAGGTCCAGACGAGGTATCCCTCCATCCCAAACCACTCTAACCACTGATCACTTGTTTCGCCATTGTTTACAGCTCTCAGGTAGGTAAAATGCTACGAGCTTTCCATTATTTCTGAGCAAGAATATAGCAGTCACTTGACTATTAACTGAAACGTGTACTGTGCTTGGATGTTATTTTCTGCTCCTTCACTGTTGTTGTGGAGTGAACTAGACAGAACGGAAATACGACAAAAGTGTTGTGGCGACCAGGTGAGTCTGGGACAGACTGACTGGTATGAGGAGGAACTTTTTTTTTTTTTTTTTTTTTTTTTTCTGGTTTTATGCACAGGACAGTTTAGCATTAAACAGCGATGTTTCGTAGCATTTTGGAAACTGTTGACTGTTGTGAGAAATGCTGTCGTGGGTTGAAGGGAGAAAAGTTGGACTTTGGGTTATTTCGAATCTTTTTTTAATACTACGCGAAAAATTTAGATCGCAGTGGGTGTTAGGAACGCAACTTGTGCCGTAAATGCAACTGTAGAGCTGTATATTTTTAATTAACTCGTAACCCAATTACAGTTGCCCCTCTCATTTTCTTCTTCCTCTTTCCCACTCCTTTATTCTTTCATCCTCTGTCCTGTCATCTCCCTTTTCCCACCCCTTTCCCCCCCACCATTCTCTCTGTCTCTCTGTCTGTCTGTCTGTCTGTCTGTCTCTCTCTCTCTCTCTCTCTCTCTCTCTCTCTCTCTCTCTCTCTCTCTCTCTCTCTCTCTCTCTCTCTCATACACAATAAAGCTTTCTCCCACAGCCGCCCCTTGCTGATTCCGTTCATTTTTATGACTGCGGTCTCCCGTATCACTTAGCAGGTGAATCACTCTCCCCCTCCTCTCTCTCTCTCTCTCTCTCTCTCCATAAGACATAGCTTAGATTTAGATTCAATTGTTCAAAATAGAAGAAGCACTACGATATGTACAGAAGCACGACTCATATGACAAAAATTACGAATCACAGAAAAATCATCATTCATTCTCAGATTCGTTTATATCATGTTTAGCTTTAATTCCAATGTTCCGACCATACATAAAGAGGTTTATTATTGTACAGGAATCTTGTCCAACATACATAATAACTGGACCCTATTAATTAGGCAATGGTTTGGGGAGGTGTACACTAATTTTATACTGTGAAAGAGGTTTAATAATGGTCTCCTTTGTGCTCCAGTCTGATATTACACTTCATTACATTTTCGATGATATTTTATTCCTCATTTTCTTCCTGGTGTTGTGTTGTTGATCTTCTTACTAACACTCGTTTCCATAGCTTTACACTCTTATTTCTGGGTAGACTGGCCTGAAACTTAATACACACTACTTCTGCGGGCATTTTCGAGAAATATTTCCCGGATTTTCCACCTTACACAAAATTTTAAAGCCAAAATTACGTAAACAGGCGCGCTGAACCACGAAAGGTAGACCGGAAAAAAAAAAAAAAAATTCCGGTAAAGCCACATGTTCTGTTCGGTTTCGATAGTGGTTATGGTGGGTGGCAAATTCAGTTCAAACTTGCCCCCTGGCCAGTTATGTAAATACGAATGTAAACATATGTGTTTACCCTATACCGGGATTCTAACCCACAAACAAACTTTGGGAAATGTCATGCATTTCCTTACAAGGTTTCCTCACTAATACTTTGTTTAGTTTGGTCGCATGATGCCCACCATCCACTCACTTGGTGTAGTGCTGCTTCATAGTGACTTTACACTGAATGACAAACCAAATGGTTTACTGAAACCCAAAAAATGAGATACTTTGCACGGTGTTAACTTATAATCAATCCCTAGGGCAGGGGAAAATTAATATTAGTCCCCCTCTGTCACTGATATAAACAGTCACTGACCTAATTCATGTCCCAGTCATGAGCAAGATTGTGTGACCTGCGGGAATCTAAGGGGTGAGAATGATGAACTTAACAGAGTGGTGAATAAGTTCAAGAATTCAAGGTATCCTTTGATGGCACTGTGTGAAACATAGGTGAATGGGTGTGAAATGGAGTGGTACGGCGTGAAGTGCATAATGTAGGAAGAAGTTGCTCTGCTGATGAATGATGAATGTCAAAAGAGAATGAAAAATTACTAGTGTGTCAGCTTGAGGAGTGTGTCATATATCGCTCAGATTAAATCAAACAGCATTATCCATAGTACAGTACCTGCATGATAATGCAAACTTAAACTGCTTTTATCTCGACTGCAGAAAATTTCATAATTTTGGTGGCATGGGAGGATCTGTAACACCTCATCATTAGCAGTTTATTTGGTAGAGTAAATTTTTATCTGTCATCAACATTCTCTCTCTCTCTCTCATGAAATCTCCAAAGCTACTTAGAAATCGATTCTACTCAGAAACATACGCATTTGATAATGATTCCTGGGGGGAAGGGGGGAGTGATTGTTACTCATTTCAGGATACTAGAATGAGAATATCCAAGGTCATGTAAGATTATCAGATCATTTAATTCACCTCTAGCTTCATAAATATCTTTTGCTATAAGCTATAATTAAATAAAACGATGTGAACACAGAAGAATATTTAAATCAAATTTGCACCACCAGTGCCGTTTCTAGCCTTTTGGGGGCCCTATGCGAAATGCTGTTTGGGGGCCCCTATTTTGTGAAACTATGGTGGGGGGATTCCAAACCCTCTAAGGTGGTCCGAGGGCACGCCTTTAACATTTAAATTCATCAATCTGGTGCACTTTAAGAGGAAAAGAGGCAGGATCCGTGAAAAACTCTTAACATCTTTTTTTCTCTCAAATTCAAATCACACATTTAAAGTTGACCACAGCAATTTAAACCTACAGAAAATGACAATAAACGGGACACACTGGGGCTCCCCTTCAAGATTTTCCGAATCTGCATTATAACATTCCTATCTATCTATCTATTGCCAGACGCCTCAATCCCGTTTGGGGTGGCCACAAACAAATCGCCTCCAAGTCGCCCTGTCCCCCGCCATTTCACTGCCCTGCTCCCAACTCACACCCCCCTCTCTCATATACCTCTCCACCCCATCCCTCCATCTCATCCTCGGCTTCCCCCTCCCTCTTGCTCCCTCCACCTCACTCACATACACTCTCTTCGTCAGTCTTTCACCCTCCATCCTCTCCACATGGCCAAACCACCTCAGTGTGTTCCTCATAACGCTTCCTATCACATCCACTTCCACACCACAACGCTCCTTTATATCCTCATTCGTCAGCCTGTCTCTCCACGTGACTCCACAGGCTCCTCTTAAATAACTCATTTCCACTGCTCTCACTCTTGACTTGTGTCCTTCCAACAATGTCCAAGCTTCACTTCCGTACGTTAGAGTTGGTATCACAATACTGTCATGTAGTAACTTTTTCACTTCCATGCTCACTTCCCTGTTTCTTATCACTGCTTTCAAAGAACCAGCAACCTTTCTTCCCTGCTGTACCCTTTCGAGCACTTCACCCTCCAAACCTCCATCCTTACTCATCACACTACCCAAATACTTAAACGTAATCACATTTTCCAATTCCTCACCATCCAACCTCGCTGTACGTTCACTAACTTCACCTCTCTCAAAGACCATCACTTTACTCTTCCCTACATTCACCTTTAGGTTCCGTTTCTTACACACTCTCTCAAACTCATCCACCAAGCCTTGCAGCTCCCCTTCGTCTTCACTCAACAACACAGTATCATCTGCAAACAACAGTACAGGGAGTTTCCAAACACTATCCTCTCTCACCAGGGCCACTCCAACATCCACTACCCTACCTTGTACCTCTTATTACCCCATCCATGTACAGATTGAACAACCATGGAGACATGACACATCCCTGTTTCAAACCAACTTTCAAAGAGAAAAATTCACTTAGTTCACCATCCACACGCACTGCAGCCTTCGCACCATCGTACATACTCTTCACAGCATTCAACAACTTCCCATCTACTCCATATATTCTTAACACTTTCCACAATCCTTGTCTATCCACCCTGTCATATGCTTTCTCCAAATCCATGAAAGCAGCATACAACTTCTTTCCCTTCTCTAGAAACTTTTCCACTAAAGATCTAAGAATGAATATCTGATCTACACAACCTCTTCCCTTCCTAAAGCCTCCCTGTTTTTCTCCAACTAATTTCTCTGTTCTTTCTCTAACTCTGTCTATAAGTATCCTACCATACACTTTTCCTATTATACTAAGAAGACAAATGCCCCTATGATTACCATTCCCAAATGCGCATAAATGAGACAGATGCTGCATTTTCCTTAAAATGTTTATTTTAAATCTTAGGAAATGTTAAACTCGTTAAGGAATAAAAATTTAGGCAAACATTGCAACTGATAATACTAAACATATAAAAATATCCCTTTCCCCCCAAAAAAAAAAAAACAAATAATAATAATAAACTAGGCCATTACACACAATGAACATACATTAGGCCATTACACAGAATGAACAAAGTAAATTAGGCCATTGCAATTTTTTAAGCAATAGTTATAATGGTTGATATTGATGAAATATAAGCAGTTTTACGCATATTATCTGTTAATAATAATACTTTAGACATTTATTAAGTATTATTTGCTTCTCAGATGTTGAAAAGTTTCTGCATATATGACTTGAGAGATGAATCTTAGATTCATTGTCGAGTTTGTACTTTTGCCCCTGCGATGTCTGTCCGTTGGAACTGCAGTCTCTTTGAAGAAACTCTTATTTTTTTTTCTTTTAATACCTTTGCTGGTGACCACTGGGAGTATTTGAATAAAACTATGAATCAAGAAATATTCTTACATATGTGTAAAACCGATAAATCTTCATCCTTTGACATATATAGCCAACACCACAGAACATTAGAACAACACCACAAAGTATTTTGTGACATTATTAGGCACGGCACTCACCTTATACGAATGAGAAAAATTTGTACATAATATTTTTATGAAAAAAAAAAAAAAAACACCCATATGTGAGCATTCTGCATTGCCCTCAAAATTAAATCGGAAATTTAAAAATCTGGCAGTATCTAGTATCTGTGCCTTTCTGCGAATGCTCCTATTTCAGGAGATTCTGACTGAAAGTTTCAGGAGAAACGAGTACAATTTCGGGAGTTTCTTATTTAAATACATTACTTACATTACTCACTTTATGGCACTTACAATAATTGACGGGTCCATCGTACGCCTTACAAAATTTATTTCATGAATACAGAGTGACTCAACACACATTTTAATTTCTAAAAAGAAGCCAATAATGGCAGCTTGGAGGCCCCCTGGTGGTTTCGGGAACCCTATGCAACCGCGTAATTTGCATATAGTTAGAAACGGCATTGTGCACCACATTAACCCTCTTGTTGCCAATCGACACTGGCTGCATCTAACCACTAGCCAGTACTTGGACACAGTCCCAGGCACCCAAGGCCACACACTCAGAGATCCCTCTGTCCTACGCAATTGATAGTTGACAAACAATTTATCCTCACACCCCTATTTATGCTTCCATAATCATATATTTTTTTCACTGTAATCCTGAATAAATGAACTTGCTTACGGTGTTGTAAAAAAGATCAGCTGAATGTAAATTATGCTTTTACACTTTTACTTCAGCTTTTTCCATTTTTTTTTCTCAGAGAAATATAACTTTTATGGTAAATGTTACTCAAAGTTATAGGAAATTTATTTGGCTGCATTATGGTGTATAAAGAATTTCTGTAGATCATTTAGGGCGGACTTTACAGAGTGCAAAAAGAAATTATCTTATGCTTGACGCTCAAGCAAGGCTTGTAGCACACTGACTGGGGAAGTTGGGCAATGCTGAGTGTGTGATGGGTTGAGCGCAGCAGAGGAATACATGGGGATGCAAGTAGTGGTTTGTTCTTATCGAGAAATGGATGCAAAATAATACCATAACCCCAAAAGACAGGGGCCATTTCGTTTGACACAACCGGCATCGAATGGTAATGAGCAGTTGAAATGTGTGCAGACGCAGTCTGCCTGGAATGGTAATGAGTGCATGAAATTTACACCGCACCCATAAACACCAAAGGATTAAAAACTTAATACAAAATTTAACCTGTTTAACCCTGCTCAGGTAACCCTCTATTTTTATTACACCTAGGGTCTGACAGACTCTAACAAAAAATTACAGGAAAAATACTTGCATTACATTTACATATATATGCACTGAAACACAACTTACATAGCTTGTCTTCTTACTTCTAATGCAAAAAGTATGAGACCATATGTCAGAAAATTGTATATACTCCCTTATCTGACGAGTGTTAGACTAAGTGCGCGTCCACACATGTGCTCAAACAAGTGCTGGCAACATGTATGCAAGTAATGAACACGCTGCAAACATGGTGGGAACAGCAACGTCCAGATCATGTTGGCAACGTCATGATGAAGTCTCAGCTGCCTGGTATGGACACACTTATCCCATCACCACTACTGCCAGTGTTCGAAGCTGTGCTGAAACATGTTTGCATACATCTGTCCAAATACTACTGCAAACATATTCCCGAACATGTTGCCAGCTGTGTTGCCAACATATGTTTGGGTACACGTGTGGACGCACACTAACACAATCTTAAGTAAATTGACACAAGTCTCTTAGGAGGTTTAGGCGTAATTGATATTCCAACTCACCTAGTTACTATTCTTCTATCTCCTAGCTAATTCCCCACTGATTTGGCCAAATCGTAATGGTTACTTAGTTAGAAAGAGTTGGACAACAGATGACGATGACCCTGATGTTTCGATTGGTTGCCTGGGCATCCAAGCATCCTTAGGTACATATTTTACAGCATGCAAATTCAACGAGCTTTGGTAGCAAAGTGAGTGAACATGGCGAGTCTGGTCCTTCATAGGATTGAAGAGGTGTCAATTATTTATTAATTGCAGTGCTAAGTACAGTTAAATTACTTCATGATATATACAAGGCGAATCCAAATTAATCACAGTTTTAATTAAACTAAAGCCAAATATTCCCTTTTATATATGTAAATATGTATTAAGCCCTCATTCGTTTTTCACGTGAGGCATTTCATACTCACCATGGAGGTACAGTTAGGTCAATGGAAATTTCCTAATTATTTACATGTATTTACCATATAGTTGTCCACAAGGGTTAAATGCAGTAGCATTAGATTTATTAATAATAAGAATTATTGAAGAGAACGTAATCTCTGGGTTATAAAACCGCTTGAATTAGTTATTAACGTTCTCCAGGTTTTCCTCTGCTTTTAACCAGGGACGACTATTTTAAAAGGTAAAGAGCGCAATCGCTCTGGGGGAAAATATTTCCCACAGTTATGAGGCTGGGCGTAAAATGATATGCTGTATCATGTAATGTGACCTTTAGCCAGGAGTTCTCTCCATAGGTCTCGAGAACCCTGTGCTGCAGCAGTTCTAGGTCGCGCATCTTGACGCAATTGCTCTCCACCATCCACAGTCTCTGGGGTAGCCGTTAACTCAAGGGGTACCAGTTTACCAATGGTTTTTATATCATTGTGTCCCCTACATTTTATTTTTACAAGTCTCAGCAACCCCTCTGATTCTGGGTGTGTGGAGATCACTTTAGTTAATGGCCACTGGGATCTTGGTTGTTCTGTTTTTCCTAAGACCACATCTCCTATGTTTATAACGGACTTGTTGCTGGCAGCCTGAGCCCCATAAAATCTTTCTCTCAGGCTCAAAAAATATTCTTCGCTCCAATGTCTATTCCAGGTGTCCAATACTTTTTTCAGACGTTGATATCCCTCCCACAGATGTTGCTCTAAATCATTATTTTCTATGGCAGGATCATCTACTTCTTCCCAGATATCCATACAAGGCACTGGATGGAGCTTTCTGCCATTTAACATATGAACCGGTGTCAATGCCTAAATCGAAGCGCTAGTGTCATCTAGATAGGTTAAAGATCTATCATGAATCCTAGCTTCAATTTCAGCTATCACTGTTCTCAAGTCCTCTCTTGTGATCTTAGTTCTGTGTAAGGTTTTCCTAAGGCAGTTCTTCACAATATCAATCATTCGTTCGGTAAATCCATTTTGCCATGGTGCTCTTGGAGCTATGAACTGCCAGGTACAGTTTCGGATTTCCAGCGCCGACTTAACCTTTGGATCACTCATAATATTTAAAAGTAGAGGTGCTGCTCCAATGAAATTTATTAGGACAAGACCTTCTAGCTGCGAATCTTCTTAATACGTTCAGGAATGTTTCTAAACTTAAATCTTCTGCCATTTCTAGATGGACTGCCCTTGTGTAGGTGCAAGTAAACATACATATATACACCTTATGGGAGTTCCCTCACCCATCACAACTATAGCCCCTGTGTAATCAACTCCAGTTACTCTGAAGGGCTGACTTACATTTAGCCTACCCTATCCCTTGGTAAGGCAGATGGTCCTGAATAGTCATATGGTCATTGTTCATACATCCTAAATGTAATGCGACCTTTGATAGATATCATTACGACCTGTCTACTCTTAGGGATCCAATACCTTTCCCGGATTCGGGCCAAAGTCTGCGGCACAACTCCGTAAAGAGTCAAAATATAGCCGTATTTTTGTCGTCCAAGCTGGAGCTTGGGATTCGAAGCGCGTCTTGCGGCGCTTGGTTTCTGTCCGCAAAAACAGTCCAGGATACGCAGAACCGAAAAATTTCATGCCAGTCGCAAAGTAAACAGAGGGGTTCGCCGAAGAAGATCTTCTGACGAATATGCAAGTTACATGTAGCCGTTATTTGTGCTGAACTGGCTTTATATGTCATTAATATTAGCCAACTGCACCCTAATTTTATGTACATAATGCTAATTTCAGGATATTTATCATTTATGTGTCCTTGCTGGCCAATTTCACTCTCCCCAAGCTACACCAAGACTGCTCCCGACCACGCTTGGATGGGATACGAAGACGGTCTTGGTTTCGATGACAAACGCTTGGGCCGGCTTCGTATCACTTTGGCCGACAAAAACGGGGCAGCTTGGTTTCACCGAAGATGGCTTCGAATCCGATCCGTCAGCTTGGACGACAAAAACGCGGCTATATATGAGTTTCCTTAACAATTAACTGTACCCAATAATCGCTCTTAGGTAATAATATGGGATGTCTAGTTTGGAGAGGCAAATCATCCTTGATTATTAGGCCCCGGCATCTAATTAGACCTTTTCCATCTAAGAACAAGCCTAAATCTCTTATCAGCTCATTCTTGTTCCCAGTGCCTTGGCCTAAAAGGTCACATATCTCGCCGTAATAATTCCTTTGTACTGTAACTTTTTCAGTCAATACTCTATGGGATCAAACTTCTGAAACCGCACTTTCTTATTTAAAAATTTAACAACTAATTTATTAGTGTTAATAAGTTGTCTTATTGATGAGAATCTGCTAATGTCAATTACTTCAGGCTCAGGTACTACAGGATCCAAGTTTACAACACCAACCTCAGAATACTATACTGTTTCTGCTCAGGCCAATCTTTAGTGAGTAACCATTAAGGACCTTTAAACCATGAGTTATCTTTGATCAGTCTGTTTACAGTCGAACGTCTCGAGAGCCGATCAGCTGGGTTTTGTGTGGAGGATACATGCATACATTTAATTTGGATCTTTAATCGTCTTCACTCTATAGCGGACAAATGGAATTTTACTGTCTTCCTTCCCTATCCAGTAAAGACAAATCTTGCTGTCTGTCCATATATAGATATCCTCAAACTGAGTATCAAGAGTAGTGGTTATATACCTAGCCAATTTAGTTTCTACTTCTATGGAAGCCAATTCCATTTGAGGTAGGGTTCTTCCTTTAATTGGCGCAACTCTGGCTTTGGACATAATAATCTTACTATCTTCTCCTGTTGCGCAATAAGCTACTGCTCCATAAGCCCTTTGAGAAGCATCACAAAATATGTGTAAGTGCGACTTCTCATTACTGTTAATTTCCTGAGAATACATATGCTTGATGTGTTTTCAAACTCCTTTCTAATCTGTTCCCATTATTTCACATATGTCTCACCTAATTCAGTGACCCAGTCTAACCTTTCTCGCCAAGCCTCCTGCACTAAACATTTGCCCCTAATAACTATAGGACTGACCAATCCTAAAGGGTCAAATAACATGGAGACCTGACTTAACAAGGACCTCTTGGTGAGAGTGACATCAGAGAACTTAATTGGTTTAAAACTTATTTCATTAGCTCTTATATCCTAGTTAAGACCCAACACATTCAGAGTTTGGGGAATGTCATTATTTGGATAGTCCTCTTGTATTTTATTCCTCAAAAGGGGTAAATTTGTATTCCAGCTCTGTAACGGCAAAGTTGCCTTCCCACATTCAGAATTGGCTACTTCATAATTAAGCCTTTAATGCTTCCGCCTCAGCATCAGCAACACCTTGCAAATTATCCATGTAAAAAGCCAGCCCTATTTCTGGGCATTTGGCATTTCAAAAATGATGCTTTAAAGTGTTGCAAAGTAGGAAAGGACTAGCACAAGAGCCAAAGAGCACCGATCGGAAACAGTAAGTTTTAAATGGACTATCCTCATTTTGAGGGTCTTCGAGGCCAGAGGAAGTTTGTAAATTCCCTATCCTCCTCTCTCAATCCTATTCTAGGAAAAGCCTTACTAATGTCTGCCATATAAGTATAAGGTTTCTCTTTAAATCTTAGTAACACATTCCCTAACTTCTCTGTTAGTGTAGGTCCACAGTATAGGCAATCGTTCAAGCTAGCAGATCCTTTGGACGCTTTACTACTACAGTTGAAAACTATCCTTATGGGAGTAGTTACTGAATCCTTGCTTACAGCATGATGTGGTAAATAATTTAATGCCCCTCCTTGTGGGTAACAGGGAATTCTGCCTCTTCTATTAATTTGTTCTTCAATTGATCCTTTATATTATTATTATATAGGGTTAGATAATCTGGTTTGTCTCTAAACTCTCTTAGAAGAGAATTTAACTGAGCCTTAGCTGCATGGTAATTTGTTGGTAACTCCGAATGGTTTAGTTTCCACGGTAATCCTACCCAATACTGTACATCCTTAAATTCCACTGACTGGTTATACAAATCCAAAGTTATTTTATCTGCAGGGGTTGGTTCTTCAGAATGTATTCCTACACTATCTAGGTCCCACAATTAGTGTATAGGTTCAATTTTTTCATCCAGCAAGTCATTTATCCGAGTAGGTTCTAATTCTGCACCTATTCTAGCTACCATCAATGACTGTGTGGGGGTAGCAAAGACTGAGTCTACTAGTTTAGCCTCTCCTTTAACTTTTGGAAAAGGCAACTGACCCATAGTAAGGTTACCTCCTGGGCTCTTGAACAAGTGTACCTTATTCTTCTTGAAAGTCCTATGTAGGAATTTTCCACAGTAATCGGAACCAATTATTATTTTTATGGGACCCGCAGTATCTGATTCCACATTCCATTTAGCCAACTTTATCCCTGAGCTTAGTAGATGATCTGAGGTTTCCTTCAGTCCTTTTATATATATATACTTGTCTCCATATTATCCAGCACAGCTACTGTTATACGGAATTTATATCTGTCTAGTTGTATTACAGGTCTAACTAAATCAAAGGACTGAGCTTCCTTAGCAGTTAAGGATTATGTAATGGCTAGATTTACCTTGCCAATAATAGGTAACTTTAATTTCTTCACAATGTATGCAGATATGAAGTCTTCCTGAGCACCTGTATCAAAAAGAGTACAGTACATGCTAATACGTTTCTATTTTCAATCATTACCTTTACATCTGCAGTTGGAACAGCAGCTGGTTACTACCTTAGCAATTGTCATATTGACACTTGCAGTTTTAGGAACCTCATTTTTCATCCTGGGGCATAAACCACTATGATGATGATCCTTTTTACATTTAAAACAAAGATTTAATTTAGTCTTGCAGCCTGCGGAAGTGTGTTCGGAATTCATACAGATTATACAGCACCCCAGTTCCTAAAGCTTTCCTACTCTAGAAGCATAATAAGGATAATGTTGACAAGATGCACTGGAGAGTTGCTCCCCACAAAATACACAAACCTTCCTGTCCTCTACCATGGAAAGTTTTATCTCCTTATTTTCATCAGCTTGCCTATTTCTTGTCTTTTAATGGTTTATCCTCATATTTTAAACAGCTAAGGAAAGTACCTATCTCTTCTTTAGGCACATACTTATCCTTCTCTGCCTTAAGTTTCCCAACCAGTTGGTTAGTGATTTTTATCTTTATTTCAGCCTTTTGTTTAATCTCGGCAGGCTTTATTGTTCCTTGCAAATGCTTAGAGTTGCATTAAGCCTTCCTCAATCTCCTCACAGAAGAAATTATCCTTTTGGTACATACAATACAAGGCATCCTTGGTTCTTGGTAGAAGCCTTAAGGACACAATTCTAGAAAGCACCCAGTCTGCTGCTTTAATATCTTCATAAGTACCTAAAGCCTACATATTACAACTCACCACAATCCAAAAATTTTGCAAGGAATCAAAATCATGTTTAGGTATGGGTAATTCAGTTAGAGCCTTCAGTAATTGGATGATGACTTGCACCCTGTCTTCATAATTCTGTCTAAGGATAGTCAATGCCACCTCATTATTGTTTTCTTCCACAGGTAATTCTATTATCAACTTGTAAGGCGTCCCCTTGACCTGTCCCAACAGATATGTGAGTTTACTCACATTAGGGAGATCTATTCTATCATGAACTAAGTATTTAAACTGATCACAAAAGGATTTCCAATTTTGCTCCCCATCAAACTCCGGGAGCGTGATTTGTGGCAGTACAGCTTTACTCCGCTGTTCCACAACTTGTATTTTCGTGGCAGTCTCGGCCAATTTTGACTAATAACTTCACTAATGTTCGACCTTCCTCTAATTTACTTTCAAATTTGATAGTCTCCGACTCTAGGAGATCTTTATTATCAGCTTTTAATATGGCTGCTTCTAAATTTACAGAACTTTCTTCATACTTAGTCCATCTGTCCTTTAGTATATTCAAGAGACTATTCAGTATCTCCCCGGACAGAGGTGTTTCATCTAATGATTATCTGCAATCATTTATGGCTCTCCTTACCCATCCTGCCTTCCTAAGGGACTCGGGGCTGTTCGGCCAGACTGCCTAGGGAACAACTACTACTACTACTACTACTACTACTACTACTAGAGGATCCCTGTAACAAGGAAATAGATATGTTGACTTATTTCTACTTCACTGGATTAACCATTAATTTCAACCACAAATTTACCTCAACTCAGTAGTTATCTATTTATTTTAAATTTTGAGGAGTGTAGGGATTGGGTTTATGGTATTAAAACTATCTCCCTGGGTTGTTAAACCTCTGGGGTTATGTCTATCCCCACACTCAGTTTCCAAATAACCCATATTCCACTGGGTTCAGAACTAATTAATCATTTTAAATTTTGAGGAGTGTAGGGATTGGGTTTATGGTATTAAACCTATCTCCCTGGGTTGTTACACCTCAGGGGTTTTGTGTTTATCCTCACACTCAGTTTCAAAATAACCCACATTTCCCAGAGCTCAGAATGATTAATATCTTAGTATAACACAGGCTCGCCAATAGCTTGTATATCATAGAACTTTTCTTCAAGTCTATGTAATTTATATAAATCTGCAGAACCACTTCTCTGCCATGATGATTCCAATGTATACCATCGGTTTTTAGAGTTGCTTGGAAAGACTTTGCGTTAATGTGGATAAAATCCTTCCCTTTCCTAATCCTCTGCAACTTTTATTCACGGCCCTGCTAACTAATTTACACACCATAGCAAACTGGTGAACCATATGGTAGGTTTCTAGGCTCAAGAAGGGTTATGGTAACCGAGGATTTACATTAACCTTCAATGGCTCCTATCACGGCTAGAATGTTTTCAACAATCTCATTAACTTCCACATCATCATAAATATCATTTCCTCCCAGGAAAAGGATTGTGCGGTCATGCTCCCAATCTAATACTGCATTTAGCCTCTCATCGTCAGAAAAGGAACTTGCCCTTCCACCCGGAGCTCAGTTTATACGTATTTCTATGTCATCCACTTCTACAGAACGTCTGAGTAGGCTGTGCCCAACAAACGCAACCTTAAAATCATTCAGTTCATCTGCACACATCTGTTATCCTCACTCGGGACACCAAAAATATGTCAAAATATTTTATACACTCCCTTATCTGACGAGTGTTAGTCTAACGCGACCTTAAGTAAATTCACATGTCTCTTAGGAAATTTAGGTGTAATTGATATTCCAACCCACCTAGTTATTATTCTCCTATTACCAAGCTAATTCCCCACTGATTTGGCCAAATTGTAATGGTTACTTAGCTAGAAAGAGCCTGATGTTTCGGTCAGGTTTCCTGGGCATCCAAGCGTCCTTAGGTGCATATTTTACACCGTGCAAATTCAACGAGCTTTGGTAGCAGAATGAGTGAACATGGCGGGTCTCTGGTCCCTCACAGGATTGGAGAGGTGCCAACTATTAATTAATTACAATGCTAAATACAGTTAAATTACTTCATGGTATGTACAGGGCGAATCCAACTTAATTTAATCAGTTTTAATTAAACTAAAATCAAATATTGCCTTTATCTAAGTAAATAGGCTATGTATTAAACCCTCATTCGTTTTTCATGTGAGGCATTTCATACTCACCACACAGGCCCAGTTAGGTCAAAGGAAATTTCCTAAGTATTTACATGTATTTACAATATAGTTGTCCACAAGGGTTAAACGCTGTAGCATTTGATTTATTAATAATAAGAATTATTGAAGAGAACGTAATCTCTGGGTTATAAAACTGCATGAATTAATTATTAACGTTCTCCAGGTTTTCCTCTGCTTTTAACCAGGGACGACTATTTTAAAAGGTAAAGAGCGCAACCGCTCTGGGGGAAAATATTTCCCACACCATAACTGAAAAAAAAAAAAAAATCATGGATTTTTGAAAACCATGAAAATTTATGGTATACTGATTTTAGCAGTTGCCTGACTAAAACTGACAATCATGAACCTGTTTAGCATCATCATCTGTGGTAGACCAATGCCCCAGCTATGTGTTAGAAAAAGTAAAACAACAGCAAATGAATAACAACTGTAGCCATGGACGATGAAAATGTCAAAATAATTTTGGAGATTTTTTGGCATTCTCGAAAGGACATATATCAAGTACTTCTTACATAATGTTTATATACGTTCCGGTTTCCCAGTACAGCAGCATGTTATTGCTTAGTACACCTTTATTGTCCAGTGAGTCACCAGAAATATTTTTATGCTACAAAGAAAAAAAAAAATGAAAATGTAGCACTGTCATATGTCCCCCCTTTTATATATATATATATATATATATATATATATATATATATATATATATATATATATATATATATATATATATATACACGTCATGTAACCTGGGGTCAGACAGACGCTGGTGATATCACAAATCAAGCAACCTGGGGTCTGACAGACCCTGATGATGTCACATGTCAGGTCACCTGGGGTTTATAGGACCCCATCAGCTCTATAGACCAAAAATAGAGCCAAATCCAGGAATAACACCATCACCTCCCTAAACTACCTAGCTTGTGAGGAATGTAGATAGGAGGACAAATCCCTAGAGCTATGGTAATATATGAAAAAAAAAAATGGAACTGGGGTCTGTCAGACCCCTGGGTATCTGACGAGGGTTAAGACGCGGTGCTATTATTCAAATCAAAATACTCCAGACCTATGTAAAATTATATTACCCAGTGCCATATTCAATGCGGCTTTGTATAGTTCGTAACACCTTTCCTTAGCGACTTATTCAACTCATTAAGTGTCAGTATTCTCTTGTATTTTATTGGTGCCAACTGTTTTGATATTAAAGCGAAATGAATAATATACAAGGGAATGTTATTCATGTACTGTATATTATGCATAATGTAATTCACTCCTAAGAGGAATGCACAGCGAAGCCTTATATGCCACAATGAATAAAATCCTCGTTATATCTGGGTAGTGAAGGGAGTAAGTGATTAACGATACAAAAGAGATTGTTGGTGGTTGTTCAGTTTTCTAAAGGGAAACAGAGAGAGAGAGAGAGAGAGAGAGAGAGAGAGAGAGAGAGAGAGAGAGAGAGAGAGAGAGAGAGAGAGAAATGAAACAATCTGCAGGAATGAATTTAAATTGTGACAGATTCAGCAATCCGATAATGGCCAGTCCCATTTTACCAATTTGAGATGTAGGGGCCCAAAGTTTGACTGTCATATTCCACTACAGGTATGGGTGGATAACCAGCCTACTTCCCTGGCTCGGAAATAATCGAAGAGCCTCACGTTGCCTACTTGGGATGGAACCTATGCAAGGCCGTAACTCCAACTAGTGCCTTTTGCACCAGACCACTTGCCAGAGGTGCTTTTTATGGCATGTTGTTGGCTCTTGTGGAATGTTAGTAAAGTGTGCTTAAACAAAATTAAAACTAGAAAGCACTCAGTGAGCGCATACCCCCGCCAGTGCCATTGGCATGAAAATGATCCGTATCATGATCCGCAGATATAGGATCCGGATCCAGATCCGGACCCGCCCCCAAATTTAAGAAATTCTTTCTTAGTCTGTGCCCCACCATTCCACAAAATTTTATTGAAATTCATTGAGACCTTTTGGAGATACTGTGCGGTGTACTCTTGCGCCCCCATATTTAACCATTTCTTCCTTGGCCTATGACCCACCCTTTCTCAAAATTTTATCAAAATCAGTTCATAACTTTCTAAGTAAAGTTGCTAACAGACAGACAAACAGACAAATAAACAAACCAACTCCGGCAAAAATATAACCTCCTTGGTGGAGGTTATAATCATAGCCTGCTGTTCCCGTCCCAGCATGACGTCGAATTCTCTCCCTTTCAACAGACCTTTTATGTAGCTCCCTGACCACTATTTTTCCATAATGTCTCTCTTATTTATTTCTGAAAAGTTTCATTTCTTCCTTGCCGGTGTCATGCATTTTTTTTTGCGCGAGGGGGGAGGGTCTTTTTATTACCTCACCCGGGACTGAGTCCAATGAGGTATTGTTTTTGGTTCGAGTTTGTTTCCTCGTTTGTTTCTTTCATTAACATTACAGACAAATGGCTGAATGAAATTTCATGAAACCTTCAGGATAAGTGGGCAGTGGTTCCAAAAGGGGTTGATTTAATTGTGGAGATAATGTCTTCAAGTTTGAAAGGTGAAAAGGCAGTTCAAGGAGTTTCATAGGGCGAGTTCTTGAATGTGAAGTTAGTTGCGTCATGACCGTATTCTTTAATTAGAAATTTCACAGGGCAAGTTGACCGTCGTTAGTTGTGAATTTCATTGTTTGCTGACACTAAATGGCAGTACCGAATCAGTATTTAACCACTAAAATAACTGCTGCCAGGCGAGTTTGTTGTGCCCCCACACCACTGTTTTTTTTTTTCTGTCTTTTGTTTCTTTTCATTGTCCTTTTTTTTTTTTTTCACCTCTCGGTTCCTATATACATTTTAATACATTTTTATGCTTGTAAACTTTAATTTTCTTTATGTTTCTATCATTTCATCTACTTGCTGATTTTTTTACAACTTCTTTACTTTTTTTTTCTTGTTAAGGGGTGTTTTATATTACCTTGTGTTTTCCCACGATCCCCTATCCTTTCATTTTCTCCTCACACCCTTACACCTTCATGAATTTGATTGGGTTATTCAATTTTCTGCTTTGATATTATAGTTATTACGCCCTGCTTTTTTCCCATGAATTTTAAGCTCTATGGAGGGTAATTTATTTTTATACCAAGTAAGAGGATTGTGTTGGGCTGCTTGTTTGTGTGGAGAGAGAGAGAGAGAGAGAGAGAGAGAATGTGTGTGTGTGTGTGTGTGTGTGTGTGTGTGTGTGTGTGTGTGTTTTCTGATCATATAATGGCTCCATACACATAGGCAGGCCATAGGTCATATACTGTTAAATGTTGTAAGGTAGCCTGGCCTCTGACTGCTTTATCTAGAAAGGGTTAACATATAATGAGCACGAAGTGGCTATGAACACACCATCTGGGAAGGAGATCAGAGTAATAATAGAATAAGTTCTGGATATGACGCTAGTAAATGCTTGGCAAACTTTTGCCCTCGACTCCATATAATTATCAGTACACGATCTCATTTACTTCTCTGAGAAGACATGTAACTACGACTTGAAGTTCTGCTGCATATGTTGTGCATTTCGGTATATTTCTTAAGTTCATTTTTTTTTTCTGAGGTCTTCACATGAGAATGCGAACAGCGATTGTTACGAGCGAGCGAGCGATGTTTACTTAGTTAAGTTTGGAAATGAGTAGCCCTGCCTGACCCGTCCCGGCCCGACCCGACCGGTCTGTCACCCTAGGCAAAAGCTAACAACTTTACTCGTTTGTGAAGTTTAGTTGAAACTCTTTCTGCATGTGATACATCCATTCAATGAATTTTGTTATGAACTAAAAACTCATCCATATAGCAGTAGGAACCCCCTCGGGAATCGCGAGTTTTCCAAGGGGGTGTTTGGCTCTAATCGGTAAATGCCACAATTACGAAATCAAATTTTAAAAGATTTTCCTTCTTCACACTTTTTTTTTTTTTGCATCAACTCCAGCAATTAAATATCGGAGATTCACTAGAGGAAACGTGTGATAATATGGCCCTCGATCGCTCGTCATGCGCTCATAAAGCGCACTTTACTGATATATCCTCAGTTTCTTTCTTTCTTCCAGGGGAGCAGGGTGGCTTAGTGGCAGAGCGTGTGACTCGAGATCGCGAGGTTGAGAGTTCGCGCCCCGCCAGTGTAGCTAGCTGCCTTTGCTGGGAAGGGTAATGCTCTCCTGTAACCCTAGCAGGGTTATGTGATCTAGCCAGGTCTAGCTCGGGGGAATAAGCCCTTTCTTTCTCTCAAACGCTCTTCGGTTTGGGGTCATTCCTTTATTTTTCCACGATTCGCATCAAACTTGAGAAAACTGTTCCTTGGTCAATAGCTCGAGACATTATTATTATTATTATTATTATTATTATTATTATTATTATTATTATTATTATCATTATTATTATTATTAACTGTTATTATTTGACATTTTATGGGGTATATGAGGTCAGACTTCTGATCATATAAACACAAATTTCATGAGTCTATGTTCTTACATGTTCATTAACCAATACGACAATTACGCTGAAGTATTTCAGTGCACTATAAGTGAGTGGAGACCATCTTGCATTCCCTTGGACATGTTGGCAATCTTGTTCACTTTTATATCAATACAGATTTATGCATTTGACTCTCTTTTTGCAGCTGTCCATCACAACAGTCACCTAAGAGCCTCAAGCACTCATACAGCCCTTCCTTAAGTGTTCCCCAGTTCACACTAGAGTTATCACAGTAAAAGGCTCATAACGTTTTAAAGTGGAATTTGAGATATCTGTAAAACTAGTATATGCGACGCCACATTCTGATTACGACCGCTGACACGACGACTCAGTGGATGGGACGTATTCTCGCTCACTTACGACGTCTTCTCTACTCTGTTCACTAAACTCGCCCTAAAATTGTCACCTAACCATCTTGAATCCGAAGCTATAAGAAGTGATTACCACTAAAACACGGTGCTACCCTCAATGCAGGGTAAGGTGAAAAAACATAGATTTTTTTTCTAGTTTGCCCTTGCTACTGGAAATAAACTGCGAAATGAAAAATCTGGGCCAGATCAATGTGTAAAGCCTATATGATTCCTTGCATAGCGATTTTCTTTTTTTTGCCTGTTTCACCGTGATAGTCTCCTCTGTGCCCTCCTTATTTATTTTTTATAGACGTTGTTGTTCCTGTTATTTCTCAGCCCCGGTTATTCCTGGCCCAGCAGACCCGTCGACCACAGATAAATAACTGGCCCATTGAGGTCGTCCAATAGGTTCTCTACACTGGTAATGCTGGTTGTGCGTCTTAACGTGGCATATGCTATGCTGTGTTCCATATATGAGTTGTGTTGTGTGGGACTTTACAAGATGGGTTGACGTAGTTGGCATAAATGACAAGCAAGTAACTGTTCTAAGATGTATTGATTGATACTGGTATGATGGACCTCTCATACAGCCTGCTTAGGCTGGCAAGAATATATGACCGGGAGTCTCGAGCCAGTTCGCTTCAGCCCGCCTGTATTGTCAATTATCGGTTTTCTTTTGGGGGTTTTCCGGATATGAGTAGTATTTTGGTTAGTCGAGTAGTGATAATGTATGTTACACCCACCCCATATATATATATATATATATATATATATATATATATATATATATATATATATATATATATATATATATATATATATATTGGTAGAAATTAAGGATTAAATGATGATTATGATAATGATGATGAGAAGAAGGAGGATTAATGTTTGAAGACTGCATGTCAGCAGCGGTCTAATGGTGAGCATCCTCCTGTTGCGTATCCGCGTTTCTTATCATCGGTGCATATAACCTAGTGATACGAGACGGTGCAACGGTCCCCTAAATAGGCTAATCACGCCCCCGCATCATCACTGCATGTCCGTATCATGCAGACGATAATGGATTATGAACAGACTTCATAGGTTTTTCTGACTGCATCAATGAGTTCATCTGTGCAGTCAGCAGCGGTCTCGTACATTTTTATTCATTATATAGTCAGTAAAAGGAAAAGAAAGTCACCACGCTGGTGGGTATCAAAACAGTAGGCTATACAAGCAGGGAGGTGTACAGTGGATCAAGTTTGTTGGTTGACTTACATTTCCAGCATGTGAGTGGTTAGTGCAGAAACAGTGAACACAATAGAAAGATAACGAATAAAATCACAATTGCACACGCTCACATATTTAGCTCTGTACACTTGGCCTCCCACGGCAGGAATGAGCGTGCAACGGGTCAATCATGACACGCTCCCCATCCACACTGACTCAGCAAATGCCGTATTGTTCCTTTAATGTGACGGCGGAAAATCGACAAATGGCTGATCAAGCCCGTTGTGTATCTTTGCATCGCTTTTTGACAGGCAAACGTGCAACGTTTGGCCGTCCACACTGATACGCAACAAAGATACGATACGCAGATACGCAACAAGTGGATACCAGACTAAAACATTCGCCACTTACAGATGTGTCGTCCATTGCTGTATAAAGAAACAGGATTACAGTTTTACAGAATTGTTAATAGGAACTGTCAGTATTCTCTTTAACATACGTACTACAATCACTATTATCACAGTCGCTTTCATCATTTACCACAATTACTTTTCCAGCCAGTATGGTCACAACTACCACTGTTATCATTTTAATATTCAAATTAATGGAATTTAGGATTCACCTGCGTAGATTTGCATTACGCAGATATTTGGGCTTAGACAAAGCAGTAAATGGAGCTCAGGAATTTAAAGTATGCTACACACTTTGAGAAGGTGCAGAATTATTAGGGAATTAAGGAGGGTTTGCTTGTAGGAAACACTGTCTGTTCAGACGAAGGTGGGCACGTATGAAGACACAGTTGTGCCGACTATTTTGTACGGATGCGAAGCACGACATAGGCTGTTGTTGGAGCATGTATGTGGATTATCTTCATCATGTGTCTCTTATCCATTTATATTTATTCGGCTTGCAACCCGTTGTTTTATACCGAAAAATTTCTCATTATTACCACCTTCCCAAATATTTGGGGCTGAAATAGTGTGGAAGTACCAAAGAACTATACAGGCTTGGATTTAATGAGAGGCGTCTCGGTTGTACGCCCCCCTATTTTCGGCAAACAAATAATGTGTAATATAAGCATTGCTTTAAATAATAGCATTGCTTGCAATAATTATTTTATTGCACTTGCATTTTCCCATATTATTGTATTCATATGACTAAAAAATATATATTAAACGTAAATTTGGATATTTTGATTGTATCAATACATTGAGTAACGTACTAATTCTGCTAGGGATCAATCTTTTTTTTTATTTTATTTTTTTTTTTTTTTAGTGTTAGATCCGGCCCTGATATATGTGGGGTGAGAAGGTTTGACAAAGGAAGAAATGGTACAGGATGAGATGACTGTGGAAACAGAGACAGTAAAGTGAAAACGAATAATCACTTCTGTGTTCTGTGGAGAGAACAGGTAACGAGAGACTGATAAAGTAGATATACAAACTGAAAACAGAAAAATAAGAAGGGAATACCAAAGTCGAAGTGCCGGGTTGGCGTGAAAGAGATTATGGATCACAGAGGGTTGATACAGGAGGGTAAGAAGGGTAGTTATGGATCAGAGAAAACTGGAAAAGGGAATCTCACAGAATGCAACATCGGTGCCATACATCGCGTCTTAGGCAGAACCTTTGACCCAGTCCTGTGATTTTGTCCTTTGACCGATTGTTTTCAAACTCGAATTATTTCATCCTTGCATGATTCTAAAATCATCTATCAAGTTTGATCGAAACTGAAATATGTTTTAGCTGACCCTACCTTGTGACCTTGACCACTGACCTGATTGTTCTCAAAATAGAATGGATTCATCCTTGGCAGACCTTAAAATCTTTCACCAGGTTGGGTCCAGATCGAAGGGAAACTATCTGAGTTCAAGAGAAGTAAATTTTACCTTGCCCCATAACATTTACCTCTTAGTGTTAATTCTTAGAGCCGAATCACTTCATATTTCCTAGCCCTTAGCCATTCCACCAAGTTGATCTAAATCAGATCAAAACTAGCTGAAATAACTGCGTTTTGTCTATGATATATGACCTTGTTCGGCGAAAAATTTATCGCCTGTTCCTTTAATAGTTCTCAATTATTATTGCAAGTATGACTCATTTTCATTTGCTTTTTTTTTTTTTTATTGCTAAACAACAGATAACTAGGCAGAATGTCAGATGGACAAGCAAATCGACCAAAAAACAAAACTCGCGTTACCTGCTCGGGTGTAATAAAGCGGTAAATGTGGGGATAATGCACTCACGGTGTTCGATAACAGAGAAGATTTGAAGGCGCTCGGGTAAACCACGGTGTATTCAGCGAGGCTTGATTACAGATACTGTGCTTGCCAATTTTCATGCTCCTCCTTGAGAAAAACGGGTTAAAAGGAGCTCTCTCTCTCTCTCTCTCTCTCTCTCTCTCTGCCTACCTGGAAGGATGTGGTAGCCAGTTCACACACAGAACAAAACCTATTCAGAGTTCAAGTGGTGGCTGGATGCTTTGCCATACATTGCGTCTTAGGCAGAACTATCTCTATCTCTTGTAAAGTTATCAGTGCCAGTATTACTCACGCAGTCAGGGAAAGTTTTGAACCACTAACAAGAGGTTCTCGTTTATGTGAAATGCTGGCCATGACTTCTAGCCACTGACTACGGCATCCAGCCAAGAGGGATGGGTAAAGGGCAAGCAGAAACAATGCCTCATGACAGAAAAATTGCTGCGGCCTCCAAGCTTCTATATTCTTCAGTTCTGAAAAGTTGTTTAATGAATCCGCAGACATAAACTTACGATTATACCTACTCCCACATTAGCATCCTCACTTTCGGTTAATAAGGATTCAGGAGACAAATTGTTTAAGTAGGTCTGCCTGGAGAATATAGAAATAAAGAGGCGAAAGAACTGCTGGTAATAGTAAAATATACGTACATACATAAGGTATCCATGCGCATATCTCATCAGGTGAAAAAATATCTTGTTCAAAACCTTTCCTTTGTATGTGTGCGCCTGTGTGTGCGTACGTGCGTGTTTGCATATGTAGCCTACGTATATGTCGGCCCGTGGCTGTAATGGCCAATTTGTCACTGAAGTAATATTAGCGTATCATCTCCCCAGAGGGATTAAACGAGACCTTCAGCCTCTGAGTTCATTTCCCAGGGAGGTGCCAAACACCACCCCTCCTATAGTGGCTGAGGTGAGGCAAATTATTGCACTTCAGTTTAACGAGGGATATTATTACGCTGGCAAAAAGTCTGGATGTCGTTGTTGGTGGAATACACCCGTTAAGCTTCCCCTTTCCCACTTACCTCTCAGTTTCCCCACTCTTTACCCCTTTCCCCTCAACCCCACACTCTCCATCCAGCCCACCCATTCCACCTCCCCCATCCGTCCATTCTCTCTCACGCTCTCCCCTCCACCTTTCTCTCTCTCTCTCTCTCTTCCAACCCTCCCTCCCAGACCTGCCTCATTCTCTCTCTCTCTCTCTCTCTCTCTCTCTCTCTCTCTCTCTCTCTCTCTCTCTCTCCTCTTCCTCTACTTTACTTTATCCTCTTCTACCTTTTCCTTTCTACCCTCTTCTCTTCACTCTGTATCTTCTTATATCCCTGTTTCCCCAATCTCCTTTTCTGTTCACTTCCCACTCCCCTCCTTGCCTCTCTTTATCCCCTCCTGTCGTTTTCTCGGGTAACTCCTGTCGTTCTTTCTTTGCCTCCGCTTTACGTAATCCCTTCCCTCCCACTGTCGTTTTCCTTGTCCTCTCTCCTTTATTCTTGCATTTACAATAAGGCACTCCCATGTGGCTGACGTTCAACATCCACGCTCTCATCGTTCGTTCGTTCGTTGAAAGATTCCCTGCACATATAGTGCAGGCCGGGCCATACATTAGCCCGGTCAGTGGTGTATGGGCTGATTAAAAAACAGTAAGTGGGGAGGACAGGACCTGGGGATTGCCCAGCACACACGTCCTGTCTCATGACTGGCTTTGTGGTGTATGTGACGCTCTCATCACTTACTGGAGTCTTTTTACATTATTACCTGAGCAGTTGTGGGTGCTCTGTACAAGGTTGGTGCGTGGTAGGAAAACTAAACACTGAAGAGGAAGGCTAAATATGGAATACGAAACACGAACGTAAAGCAAATATACAAGGCTAGGATGCCGTTGCATTATAAGATGGGTAGGTGTTAGATGAAGGATAAACTCTTATCTCAAGGTGCAGGTTTTTGTACGGAAATGTGACAGGTGAAACACAGTACACTGCTAACATAACAAAACACGGAACAGTGGATGAAAGAAAAACACGGTACATAGAGACAAAAACTCGGAGGCTTATAATCGTAGAGGGATCTGGATGTGGACTATATAAGGGCCCCCAACACGAGTTCCGTCTATATGGGTCAAATACAGGGATCCCTATATACTGGGGACAACCCTGAACTAAGCACATCAACGAGGGAGGTGGTCTGCTCTTCCAATGGACGGTCCCGGGTACATCAGGGAACAGTGTTAGGATTTGAAATTCATTAAGACAAATTTGACTGATCTACTATACGATCCACCGACATGTTAAAATATTCCCACTAATACCCAGACACAAATCCTGACCGAGACAAACCTATTTATGCATTCAGTATGGACAATGGGTGTTGGTGCCAATGTGGTGGTATGTGAAATGTGTGTGGAATGTAGAGGCCATACTCTTTCCAGCTCAATCCCCTCCTAACCTAACGTATTCTAAATTGTCCTAAACTAATCTAACCTAATCTAAAGCAACTTAATCTAAACCTAACCTAGTCTAACTTAAACATTACGTAGGGGAACTCTTCCAAACTACCACCAGCTCACTGACGAAGCTCTTTGTGGAACACGCTAGACTGATGGAAGGGAAGGTTCACATTACATATTTCTCGAGAGAGAAGCATGATCTGGTAGGGGATGTCGGGAGTTTTCATGGACGGCTGACTGCTTTCGTATTCATATAATATCTTTCAACTTGTGTTGAAATTTTAATGTTTTATGCATTAGTCCCTCCCTGATAAAGCTACCAGTCAGTTCACAACCAATGGAGGGCGAATATTAAAGTGGAAAATAAGTTTAAATGATGGTATTCCTGACAGCTGTTCACTGGAGTCTATTGTAGTTTCTAAGTACAAGAGATATATAGTTCTTATCCTTGCTGACACCAGGACATTCTGTTTGTGGAGGAAGCCAGTGACTGGATATGGAATGTCGGGAATTTTCAGGAATACGTTTATCTGATCTGCTAAGCTGAATAAAATCGTGTATGTGTGTAGACGAACAAATTATTTTCAATTAATCTCGTAAGGAATGTGGATAGAAGTTTCATGGATAGTGCTCTGAGGCCGTGTTCATAATTATTCTTACCCGTTTCAGGTAAATAGATTTCTATTTCCTGACAACTGTATTCCATCAAGGAGAAATATTGCCGACATGGGGAGTTTGGTATAACATTCATCATTCCCTTTAGTATGAGAGGTCTTTCGAAGGGTGGATGAAGTAGCATGGAAACGACAAAATTAGGCTAAGTCAAACTAATACGTCATTTTTAAAAACAATTTCTGAATTTATACTTTTATACTTAACTCATACCGTTACCAAACACTTCATAAGCCAGGAGTGAATACTGACGTGAAAGGTAGACGTGAATAACATAATTCCCGATAATAATATACTGCCATGGAGACTTGTTTCTCGCAACAACTGGTTAAGTTCGTTTATTAATACTGTCCCTGGAATCATGTCATTCAGTATGGGAGATGTTGTCCAAGTCTGAATATAACCGTTTGTCGGTAGCAAGAACAAAATGAAGAAGTGTGACTGATCTGGCCTGGAATATTTGTACTTGTGATGGGTATTTTTATCATGAGATGTTCATAATCTTTTCAATACCAGAGACTGATTCCCTAAACTGAACAAAATCGTCTGTGAACAATAAGAATGAACTAAGAAGCGAGTGATCTGCTTTGGAAATGTCGGGAATTTTCATGAACGGTGTGTTGAATGTAGTTCATCAGTATGACTGGCTCTTCCCAAACTGAATAAAGTGGGATGTCGACAGCAGAAATACACGAGAATGTTAGGTATTTCAGTGAACAGATTTACGTGGAAATACACATGGAGACGAGTGAATCAGACGAGAATGGTAGGCATTTCAATGAACAGTTTTCTTGGTGAAAGGGTATTCGAAAGAGATAGGCAAAATGGTTTTCGCCACGAAAGTTCCACCATTGATATACTCATTATCCTGACTCATACCATCCGTCAATCAATTGACTAACATGGAGAAACTCATTCCGTAACCCTTGATATTTCTAAAGCTTTCAACAGAGTGTGGCACCGCTCCAGGTTGTCCAAACTCCCTTGTTATGGACTAACGTCTTTTGTTCCTCTACTTTCCTCACCGACAGAAAAATAAGAGTAAAAGTAGATGATCCGATTTCCATACAGTTAACGCTGGCGTGCCAAAAGGATCAGTTCTGGCACCAACCCTATTCCTAGTTCATATTAATGATCTCTTATCTGTCACCCACAGTCCCATCCATTCATATGCAGATGACTCAACACTTCACAGTTCATTCATACTCAAACACCCATTAACAAAGTTTAATACCTCTAACTCTCAAGTCATTGCACCCATCTCCATAAATCAGGATTTATCTAAGATCAATGAATGGGGACAAAATAACCATGTCTCATAAAATGGTAGTAAAGCCAAATATATACAATTTACTAATAGATATTGCCAGATCCGTATATTACCTTCAGTGCTGTTAATATTCCCATCTCCAAAAGTATTAAAATTCTCGGTGTTTCACTTAACAATGCCCTCAGCTGGACCTTTCATGTTAGATCACTTGCTAAAACTGCCTCAGAGAAACTTGGATCATTGTACAGAGTTCGTAACTTCTTCACTGACGAGCAGGTAGCCATTATTTATAACTCATGTGCCCCCCAGTTGGAATATTGCTCACTCTTGTGGAATGGATGTGGAGAGGTTGCACTAACGACAAAAATCAGAACAAAGCTACTGCAATTATTAATAACCCTGCTATTATACGTAAACTATCTCCCCTACAAGTAAAAAGGAATGTTGCCTCCCTTGCATTATTTTACAAATACTTTTATTGCAAATGCTCAGAAGAAGTCGCGTCCATTGTGCCACTGCCTTGCCTTCCCTCGTGCTACACCGGCATCTGGTAGCGCTTGTGACTGGAATGTCACACAGCCACATTGCAGAACTTCTGCCTATCAGAAGACTTTTATTCCCCGAACTGCATCTCTCGAACTCATTTCCCCTGATTTGTTTCCCCCCAAACTTCGGCCAACAGCTGTTCAAGTCAAACTGTTACAGATTTTTTATAAATGGAGAACGCCAGCAATCTGGTGTATGGATTTTTTTTTTTTTTACTCATTTGTTTTTCCTTCCACTGCTCTGTTCTTAAGAAGATCAAAATACTTTGGTGACTTTTCCTGATAGCATAATTCTTGCCACTACCACACGATTCTGACGTGCTTTGGGCACCTACTTGTATTAAATGGTATGGTGAGGGCGATATTATCTTACCGATCCAATGTGAAAGTTTTTTCCAAGCTTAATAGCGTCATTAAGAGGCGCAATGGAAAAACAGAAAATACAGTACATCTGATTGAAGCAGTTGAGGCATGTTCGGAGAAGATCAGATTGCGAAATAAACCAAATATTGCTTGTGTCTTGATTTCACAATGCTGTAACATGTTGATATGGAAGAATTATGCCCATAATTATACTGAAATACTGGTATCCTACTGTCACGAGCAGGACCTCACCTATGTGTCCTGCATTTCACGTTTCCCATTCCAACCAGAACATTAGCGAGTATCCTTTTTTCTCATACCTCTTGAAGTATGGTTCATTTAGCTAAACAAAAATCACGTAACACCTTCCACTGCCTCAGCTGGCAGAGAAGTACTTTCCAAGTATTGTTTGCAGGTGACGCAATATTGGTCTCAGACTCAGACTGCAAACCTTAATAGTTGGTGTCTGACTCTGGAAAGTTTTTAATAGGAAAGACAGAGTGAATGAGAGTCCAAGGCTGTGAGATATAGAAGAGACAGAGCACGACAACAGGAGAGCAGATTTCATTGCAGTTCATTTCAAGGACTTTCCCCCTGGGGAAGGGAGGATAGAATACTTCCCCAGTATTCTCTGCTTGTCGTAAGAGGCGACTAAAAGGGACACTTTTATCTACATTCTTTTTGCTCTCTTTCTTTCCCTTGTACTTTGTCTGTCCAAACCCTCTGCATTTTACTTTCATTTAGTTAGTTTCCTCTCTCCACTGTCTGGTTCCTGCGAGCCACTGGCATTGGCTCCAGGGTAAAATATTTTTCTACCTAAGAAATCTTGATGAACTCAGTTTCGTCCAGCCCTTAAGTAGGCAGGGGGTGCTAAGAATCCCACGGTGTAGAAATAAGTTTATACATCAAAAAAGAACCTTAAGAATAGGAAACTGGAATGTTCGAACTCTCAATCAGGCTGGTAAAATGGAAGAACTTATTTCAGTGTTCAAGGAATACAAGATGGATAATTGTGTTCTTACTGAAACGAGGTTGCTTGGAGTTGATAAAATGAATTTGGAAGATGGTATTACTATGTTGGTTTCTGGTAGGAGTGATGGAAATCAGTACCAAGGAGTAGGCTTACTGCTAAGTAGAGATGCTTGTAAGGCAGTATGTGAATTTGAACCAATTAATGAGCGCTTGCTTTATGCTCGTTTAAAATCTGACCATGGTAATATCAGTATGGTTGTATGGTACGCTCCGACAAATGAGGCTGCTGATGAAATGAAGGATGACTCTAATGAGAAGCTGCAGGATGTAGTGAATAGAGTGGCAAGACATGATGTGTTAGTTTGCATTGGTGATTTTAATGCGAATGTTGGCAGTAGTAGGGATGTCTTTGAAGATTGTATGGGTAAGGAGGGTGTTGGTATAAGAAACGAAAATGGGGTGCGATTTGGAAGCTTTTGTTTGGCAAATGACCTTATAATTGGTGGAACTATCTTTGAGCATAGAAAAATACATAAGACTACTTGGATTTCACCATGTGGTAAATATTGTAACCAGATTGACCACACTGAAGTTAGGAGAAGGCATAGGAGTTATTTGCAAGATGTTTGCGTAAGGAGAGAGGCAGATATAGGTAATGATCATCAACTTGGTGTGTCAAAGATTAAAATAAAACTTAAGAGAAGCGTTAATGGTAAATGTACAGGAGGCAATAATTATGATTTTGATGAGCTGAGGAGTGATGAGAACACGAAGAAAAAGTTTCGGTGGGAATGTAGGAACAGGTTTCTAGTCCTGCAGACTTTGATGGAATCTGAAGACAATGATATTAATCAAATGTGGAGAGAGGTAAAAGAGGTTTTGCATAAGAGTGCTAAGGTTACTATTAAGAAAGAGTGAAAAGCGAGAAGGAAAAAGTGGATGTCAGATGAAACATGGAACGCAATTCAGAAAAGGAAAGAGGCTAAGTTAAGAAGTGAAGAACAACATGTTGATGGCCAGGTAGTTGAAGTACTTAGAGCAAAGTACTGGTGTTTACATTCTGAAGTAAAAAGACTCGTTAGACGTGATAAGAGGAGGCTATATGATGAAAAGGCAACAGAGACAGAAATAAAATAAAATAAAAATCACTTTCAGAGCACAAGAGCAGCGTATCACACCATAAAGGAGTTAATTGGGACTGAAAAGAGAAGGAAGGAAATACCTGTACGAGATAGAAATGGTAATTTGATGACTAAAGATTTGGATATAAAAGGAAGGTGTAAAGAGCATTTTGCATCTGTTCTAAATAGACCATTCCCAGCTGAAGAGGACATTTTGCCAGCCGAGAGAGATTTGCAGATAGAAACAGGGGATATAACCTTGGAAGAGGTAGCAAATCTATAAAGGAGTTAAAGAATTTTAAGGCCCCAGGAGAGGATGGAATATTTCCTGAAGTGCTTAAGGTGGAAAATGACGAGTTGGTGAATGCGCTTTTGAAACTTTTTAATGTGGCTTGGGATAATGGTGGAATTCCAGAAGAGTGGAAAAATGGAGTGAATATAAAAATACCAAAAACGGGAGACTTAAGTGTGTGTGGCAATTGGAGGGGAATAACTTTGACACCTGTAGTTGCAAAAGTCTTTTCCAAAATCTTGTTGAACAGAATAGAGCCAGTAATTAATAAAATTTAAAGAGAAGAACAAGCGGGATTTAGAAAGGGTCGAGGTTGTAATGATCAGATTTTTATTGTAAGGCATTTAATGCAACAAGCTAATGATATGAAAATGCCACTTAGTATGTGTTTTGTGGATTTTGAAAAGGCGTTTGACAGTGTTTCACGTGGAGCTATGTTGAAAATTATGAGATTCTGTGGTATACCAGAAAAGTTTGTAAATATTATTAGAGGCCTGCATGAAGGTACTTTTTGTAACGTAATGGTGGGTGGTTCTTTGAGTGATCCATTTCATGTTAAGTCAGGAGTGATTCAAGGCGGAGTTCTTTCACCACTGCTGTTTGTTTTGGTTATGGATTATGTTATGAGAAAGGTTGTAAGGAGAGCAGGTGCAGGAATTAACTGGAAAGAAAATAAGAAGCTGATGGATTTGGACTATGCTGATGATATTGTACTGATTTGCGGAAGTATTTACGAGATGCAGAGGGTGCTTGATTGTCTGATGGAGGAAGGAGAAAAAGTGGGATTGGTAATAAATTGTGGAAAGACTGAAATTATTAATATGAAGGTGGAGAACCAAATCGTTTGTGTAATTGGGAATAATGAGGTGAAAAATGCAGAAAACTTTAAATATATGGGAACGATTGTATCATCTCATAGAACATTAAACAATGAAATTGAGAAGAGGATTAGACAGGCTTGGCGAGCTGTTGGAATGTTGAAATCTGTTTGGAATAATACTGTGCTTTCGGTACATACTAAAGTGAAAATTTACAAGTCCATGGTTAGACCAATTTATGGGCATGAGTCATGGTACAGTACAATTGTAACAGATCAGAAAGTATTAGGATTTGAGAATAAAATACTGAGAAGTATTTTTGGGTACTGTGGCAAGACAGAGTTACAAATGCAAGAGTAAGGGATATTACGAGAATGGAACCAGTTAATGAATATGTGAGACTGTTTCGCTGGAAGTGGCTGGGTCACATATACAGAAAAGAAGGCAGTTTAATACAGGATGTGCCAGAGTGGACTGCTAGAGGAAGAAAAGGTAGAGGTAGGCCGAGGGAAACCTGGTTGAGGACAATGAAAAGAGAAGCAGGAGGGGAGTGTTGGTGGGACCTGAAGGAGATGGCAAGAGACAAATATTGGTGGAGAGAGTTCATCGAGGCCCAATGCATCCCGTGGGGTGCCACAGGAAATGATTGATTTATTGACTGATTTTTTGCCTTAAAGTGCATATTGGAGCGTGGGAGTGTAACACTGGTACCATTTATCCTTTCGTGGTGTGGGCAACATTATAATTGTGTTGTAGCAAGCACAAGCCGATTTTATTAAACCAAGTGAACCACAGCATTGTGAGTTTTAATTCCAGTACCATTAATCCATTAATGGTCGAAACAATATTATTGAAGAACTGTGTTGGGTTTAATTCTGCTGTGAGTCAGTCACTGGAGCCTAAGAGTGTTAAAGAATGTGTGGAAAGGATGATCTGCTCTACAGTATATCCTTCCACTACAAAGTCCCCAAAATACAAATATTATTGCAGGTCTGTTTAAGGGAAAAGTTCTGGTGCATTCTTATAGCTGTTCTCCGACTGATTTAGTGGATTTCGTAACACCTCTTCCTCAGCAGTTTGTAATGTCTGCTTCACCTTAATAATAATAACCAATGGTTCTTTACTGAGGCAGGCCGTGTCAATGTCCATAAGATATATATAAAACAAAATACTGTTGTGTAATATAATCTCTAAGGATGGGGATCGATAAATAAACGTACTGTATTATTAAAACTGAGTCCTGGAAGTGTTTGCCAGCTCTTTTATGACGGTCAGTACCACAATACCATAAGTGAGGGGAGCGAATTGTAAGACTGCACTCCTTTATGCATAATGCAATCAGGAACGAGTCAGAGGGAACACACTGACTTTCCGTCATGTCTAAATTATTATGTGAACAGGATGTTTTCATGCACTTTGTTATCTCGGCTCATTAACACGACCGTTTGTCTTCTCTAAGCTCTATTAGTATTAGCTTCTGTATCAACCTTTTCTTCCTCCGCCCTCATTTATTGGATGCATCTTATGTTAATAATGCTTCTTTACGGCAGGCTATAATACTTCCTCTTGGCACGGAAGTCTATCTTGTGTGAATTGCAGAACTACGTTTAAAAAACACGGCCAGTGATAACTGCATGCTGTTTTGGTCCGTCACGTAATTAGCGCCTCCTAGATAACTCCAGCCGTTCTAGGATGATCTGACGTTGCTCGGTTACATGTAACGACGGAATAAAAGTCGAATATTTCAGCCCAGAGTCAATAATTAGGAAGACTGAGTTTTGTATAACTGTATGATGTAACCTTAAATTACTGTTACATACAGATGTAAGCGATAGAGAGGGAGAGAGCATATGCAGGGTTGGAACAACAACAAGAATGAAGCAGGTGGAGGAGAGAGAGAGAGAGAGAGAGAGAGAGAGAGAGAGAGATGAGTGGATTTGTAGATGGACAGATGGATGAGTTGATAGGTCTATCTATCTATTGCCAGACGCCATAATCCCATAAGGAGTGGCCATTTGACTTTGAGTTAGTTGTTTTACGGGGAGGGGCACTAACCCTCCACCAACCCACTTGTTGACACGTAGGGAGCACGTATGGGCTGGTTATATGGTTACCACCCAGCGTTGTAAATGGTTTCTTGGCTTACACTTTTTTTCTTACCGGTAATTTTTTTTTTTTTCAATTGTGTCGATTTCGTCATATCCTAATTCGTTTTTCGAGTTTTTTTTTTATAAATCGTGTTTTTATTTTCTGTTTTTCGAACTTTTTTTTTCACATTTCGTTTCTCGATTTTTTGACATTCCTTCTTTATCTTCTCTCTCTCTTATTCGTGTCTGCTTTTCCTGTCTACTTTCTTCTTATTCCTGTCTGCTTTTCCTGTCTCTATTCTTCTTATTCGCATCTATACTTCTTTTTGTGTCGGTTACATTTCGTCTCTCATTCGTGTCTTTATTCCATATTTCGTGTTGTTTTTTCCTGTCTTTTTTTTATATATTCTTATTCGTGTCTGACAGAGAATTTTCAACAGAATAAGAAAATGTTTTGGAAGGAGGTGAAAAGGGTGCGAAAGGGAGAGTCTGGGAAGGAAGAACGAGTAAAAGCAGAGGATGGAAGGATGTTAATTGAGATGGATGCAGTAAGGAAGAGATGGGCAGAGTATTTTGAAAGATTGTTAAATGTAGAGGAGGAAAGGGTGGCTGAGATTGTGGCAGATAGAAGGGTGCAAGGAATAAATGTGTTGGGAGAGTTGAATGATTCTTTGATCACGAAGGAGGAAGTGGAGAAGGCAGTAAAGGAGATGAAAACAGGGAAAGCTGCAGGTATGGATGGGTGTGCTGTGGAATGCCTGAAGGGTGGTGGAGTGAATATTGTTGACTGGTTAGTAAGATTATTGAATGTGTGCTTTGAGAAAGGTATGGTGCCAGTTGACTGGGCAAGTGCTTGTGTGGTCCCGTTGTATAAAGGCAAGGGTGATAAGTATGAATGTACTAGCTTTAGGGGTATAAGTCTGTTGAGTGTTGTAGGTAAAGTGTATGGTAGAGTGTTAATTATGAGAGTTAGAGAGGGTACAGAGGGAGTGATTAGTGATGAGCAGTGTGGCTTTAGGAGAGGGAGGGGATGCGTTGATCAGGTGTTTGCTGTGAGACAAGTGTGTGAAAAGTATTTAGCGAAAGGCAAGGATGTGTTTTGGGCATTTATGGATTTAGAGAAAGCGTATGATAGAATTGATAGGGAGGCTTTGTGGACTGTTTTAAGATTGTATGGACTTGATGGTAGGTTACTAAAAGGGGTGAAAAGTTTTTATGTAAATAGTAGAGCGTGTGTAAGAGTGGGAAATGCTGTGAGTGATTGGTTTCCCGTGAGAGTGGGGCTGCGACAGGGATGTGTGATGTCGCCTTGGTTGTTTAATATTTACATGGATGGTGTTGTAAGGGAGGTGAATGCAAGAGTTTTAGGTGGAGGTCTGAGTCTGGTAAATGTTGATGGAGGAGAGTGGAATCTGAAGCAGCTGCTGTTTGCAGATGATACTGCACTGGTGACTGATTCAGAGGAGAGATTGATACAGTTGGTAGAGGAGTTTGGAAGGGTGTGTGAAAGGAGGAAATTGAAAGTAAATGAGAATAAGAGTAAAGTGATGAAGTGTACGAGGTTGATAGATGGTAGGGGGATGAATATAGTTTTGAATGGTGAGTTGCTTGAGGAGGTAGATTGTTTTAAATATCTAGGGTCACATGTTGCTGTGGATGGAAGAATAGATGCAGAAGTGAAGTTTAGAATAAATGAAGTAGGAAAGGTGCTGGGAGGAATGAAAAAAGTGTTTAAATGTCGTTCGCTTAGAATGGATGTAAAGAGAAGGCTGTATGAGGGTGTTGTGGTACCGACTGCGTTATATGGGGCTGAAACATGGAATGTGGGTGTAGCAGAGAGTAAAAGTTTGAATGTAATGGAGATGAGATGTCTGAGGAGTATGTGTGGAGTGACGCGTATGGATCGAGTGCAAAATGATGAAGTGCGAAGGAGAACTGGAGTTGTTCGGGAGATGGCTGGTAGAGTTGAGCAGAGGGTGTTGCAATGGTTTGGGCATATGGAGAGAATGGATAATGAGCGATTGGTGAAAAAGATAACTAGATCTGATGTGAGAGGTGTAAGACTGAGAGGAAGACCACGAATAGGATGGATGGACAGTGTGAAGAGAGCGCTGGATGCGAGAGGGATGTCTGTTGAGCAAGGAAGAGTGACTGTGCGTGACAGAAATAAATGGAGAGAAATTGTGAATGAATAAGTGATGACGCAGCCCTGAGGGGATATTCTCCCGCTTTTGGTCTGATCAGCTAGTCAGGTCAGGTGCGGGTAAGGGGATGGGTCTGTTATGATGTGGCAGGGGTAAACCAGTTCTGCTGTCGGGCCCTGCTGTGGATGTCACTGATTGCATTGCGCAGTTGACCCTTGTGCGTTGTGATGCAGTGAGGATCTGTCCGTTCTCCCCTTTGGGGCTAAGATGCGAATAAATGTGTTTGAATGGATGAGTAAATGGAGAGTGAGTCGTCCTGTCTCGGCTACCTCCCTTTCCTTGGGGGAAGCAGCCTAGGTATATAGATAGATAGATAGATAGATAGATATTCGTGTCTGCTTTTCCTGTCTTTTTATTTTTATTTTCTTATTCGTGTCTGCTTTTCCTTTCTGCTTTCTTATTCATGTCTGCTTTTCCTGTCTGCTTTCTTATTCGTGTTGGCTTTTCCTGTCTTTTTATTTATATTTTCTTATTCGTGTTTTTTCCCTGTCATTTATTTTTATTTTCTTATTCGTGTCTGCTTTTCCTGTCTTTTATTATTATTCGTGTCTGCTTTTCCTGTCTAGCTTTTTTACTTATTCGTGTCTGCTTTTCCTGTCTTTTTATTAAAATTTTCTTATTCGTGTCTGCTTTTCCTGTCTGCATTCTTATTCGTGTCTGCTTTTCCTGTCTTTTTATTTATATTTTCTTATTCGTGTTGTTTTTTCCTGTCTTTATTTTTATTTTCTTATTCGTGTCTGCTTTTCCTGACTGCTTTCTTCTTATTCGTGTCTGCTTTTCCTGTCTGCTTTCTTATTCGTGTCTGCTTTTCCTGTCTTTTTTTTAATTTTCTTATTCGTGTCTGCTTTTCCTGTCTTTTTTTCGTTTTCTTACTCGTGTTGGTTTTTCATTATTCAATTTTATACATTTCGTTTTTCCATATTTCGTGTTTTTTCGATTTTTTTACTAACTATTCGTGCCAAAAATTTTCATGTTATTCGTTTTTTTTTTTAAGTTATTTCACATGACACATGATGGATGATTTGTGTAATGGAGGAGAGAAGGGAGGGAGGGTGAGAATCAGGAGAGAGGAGAGGTGAGGAAAGGGAAGGGAAAAGGAAAGAAGAGAGGAGAGGTGAGGAATGAAGAGAGGAGAGGTGAGGAATGAAGAGAGGAGAGGTGAGGAATGAAGAGGGGAGAGGTGAGGAATGAAGAGGGGAGAGGTGAGGAATGAAGAGAGGAGAGGTGCGGAATGAAGAGGGGAGAGGTGAGGAATGAAGGGGGGAGAGGTGAGGAATGAAGGGGGGAGAGGTGAGGAATGAAGAGGGGAGAGGTGAGGAATGAAAAGAGGAGAGGTGAGGAATGAAGAGGGGAGAGGTGAGGAATGAAGGGGGGAGAGGTGAGGAATGAAGGGGGGAGAGGTGAGGAATGAAGGGGGGAGAGATGAGGAATGAAGGGGGGAGAGGTGAGGAATGAAGGGGGGAGAGGTGAGGAATGAAGGGGGGAGAGGTGAGGAATGAAGGGGGGAGAGGTGAGGAATGAAGGGGGGAGAGGTATGAGTGAATAAACATATTGATGGAGAGATGGATAGACAGATGATCACAAATATGTAAATATATGTATATCTATCTATCTATCTATCTACCCTATCTATCTATATGTATATATATAGAGAGATAGATAGATAGATAGACAGATAGGTAGGTAGGTAGCTAGGTAGGTAGATAGATAGATAGATAGATAGATAGATATAGATATATATAGATATATAGGGGGAGGCAGTGGCTCAATTGGTAGAGAGGTGGCCTGGAGGCCTACCGGACCCGGGTTCAAATCCCGCTGGGGCAAGGAACAGTTTAAGGATTTGAATTTCATTAAATCAGGCTTTACTGATCTACCAGAAGACCCACCGACATGTCGTAAAAATACTCCCGCTAATACCAATACATCAGTCCTGTATGAGACAGCCCTAGCATGTATTCAGTATGGCCGGTGGGTGTTAGCGCCGAACTGTTGACATGTAGAGGTGTGCGGTACGTAGGAGGACTACTGGGCCTTGAAAGCAGGCTGTGAAGCCTATGCCCAGAGTCAGTCACAGAAAAAAAAGAAAAAAAAAAAGGTAGGTAGATATCGATATACTGTATAGGTGGATAGACTGATAGATGGATATAAATAGATACAGACAAGTGCTGGTGGGCCCTTTGGGCCCTTTCACACTTGCTCCTGCAGAGGGCTCTTGTGCTGCATGCTCGCTTTCTCATGCTTCGCGCTCATTTCCTCGTACTTCTCACTAATTTCCTCGCGTTTCGTGCACGCGTTGCGATCATTTCAGGTAATCCGAGTCACGTTTATGTACTGTTCTAGTCTAACAACCACCAAGGCAACAGCGCGGGAAACGCACAGTAAAAACACTCAATATGGCAGCTCTGATTGTCTAAAAAGTATAGGCTTTTGGCACATGGCTCGAGTAGACTCAATTTCTAAAAGTCCTGGTACTGATTGGAATGTTTTCCAAACCAAACTTTGATTGCTCTTAATTCTAATTAAAAATCATCAATCGAGAAAGCCATTAAAAAAAAAAACTCTACAGTAAGCGCAATCCTAATTTCACGCACCCACGCCAGGAGTGCGTTTTTTGGTCAAAATTTGATCATTCATTAAACATAGTAAAATTTTTTCAATTGTGGTGGGAAAATTTTTTTTCATATCAGCGAATTTTTTGCGATTTTTTGGCCAACTTTCTTGCGTTTTGAATGTGTAGTTTCGGTTGCCCAAGACACACACACACACACACACACACACACACACACACACGGCTACTGCTATAGTATATTAGCTATCATATACATCTACCTTTATATATGCACATATAGATAGATACATAGATAGATATCGATAAAGATATAGATGTGAGTCATATGCATTAAAAGAGAATAAATAATTAAACATCAGCAAGTACAGTCATCCCCGAACTATCCAGACGCCCACTTACCGGACATTGTGGGGCTTGACCTTTGGAACCCAAAAATGGCCAAAAAAAAAAAAAAAAAAAAGTCCCCCCAGAATCCGAATTTTTTCCCACCTGTAATTTGAAATTGCCGCATGGCAATTTCCTGTCAGGGTTGCCGTTTGGTATTTTTCATTACCAAATGTGGGCCAGTTTGGTAATGAAAAAATAGTCTGGTAATAAATTAGAATAATGCATTAGGGGAGGCGGTGGCTGAATCGGTAGAGAGGCGGCCTGCAGTCCTGATGGACCCAGGTTCGAATCCCGGCTGGGGCAGGGAACAGTTTAAGGATTTGAATTTCATAAAAGCAGACTTTCCTGATCTACCAGATGACCTGCCGACATGTCGTAAAAATACCCCCGCTAATACCAATACACCAGTCCTGTATGAGACAGCCCTAGCATGTATTCAATATGGACGGTGGATGTTAGCGCCGAAGTGGTGACATGTGGAGGTGTAGGAGGACTACTGGGCCTTGGGATAGGCTACTGCCCCCGAGATATAGGCCCTGACGCCTTTGTCCAGAGTCGGAAACATAAAAAAAAAAAAAAAAAAAACGTATTTTTCACATGTATGAGGATACACAGGATGGAGATGGTGGATTGTTTGCTCTCTCTAATTAATCTGCTACCCTACATAGCGTGAAAATAATCAATATGCTGTTAATTATGATGAGAGTGATTACATGTATTTCCATGTCTGTATATAATTAGTGAAGAATAAATGCTAGCTTTACGAATTTGGTAATGAAAAGTTAAATTTAGTAATGAAAATTGAAGAGTTTAGTAATGTGGCCGAGTTGCGATCTGGCAACCCTTCTTCCCCCTCACCAACAGTTGCTGCCTAACTTCGATTGTGATTAGATGCATATCGCAATGGATGCCACACGTGCTCGTTTTTTGTGAATAAAAAGTGAATAAATTGCAATACCTCGCCACTAGACCACACGGGAATTTACAGTGTTGTGCAGTGTTAAGAAATTAGAATTTAGAGTGCAAAGGATTTCTGTGGAGTGCAAACTGGCGGTTGAAACTGGTGTGGTGCAATTAACAGAATGTGCAGTGTTAAACAATTCTAACTCACAGTGCAAAGAATTACTGTAAGTGCAGCACAACACTGGATTATTGTACGTGCTTCAAGAGCATTTTCACCACTGCCCAAACCTTTGAGAAGGCGGCCACAGACGTGCTGTAAGTACCCTGGCTGAGGTACAGACAATTGTAATTCCTCATTCTTTGGTTTCTTTTCATTTATATCATGCTTTATGTCCATTATTGGTGTGAATAGGGTCTTAAATAGGTTTAAACAGGTGATATGCATGTCTGGTAGGGAGTTATTTAGGTGGCTTTCAAAGTTAGGCTGGGTTAGGGTCCTTAAACCGTACAGTTCCGCCGTCGGCATGGTGCCGACAGTACAAAACGTCTCAATTAATCCCAGCAATGTGATGGTGCCGACAGCAAAATTCGAGGGTTGTAGCACGTCTCAAACTGCTTTAATCTAGCTTATTTTTTTTGCTAAGGAGTAGCTTAATATATTGGCAACACTGTCCAAGCAGTTGTAGTACTGAGTTTGGTTTTGCCTGGGTGGGTAACATCAGTGTGCCACTGTCCGTCAGAGCGTCAGGATATCGCGAAAATCACGTCATTTTTCTGCCTCATTGGGCTGGAGGAGGCTGTTGAAATTGTCACATGGACCCTTCTGTCCCTTCATTTAGTGATTCCTCAGAAGAGAAAGACCTGGATGACTATTCTGGGGAAGAATATGAGCCAGTGGAGGACACTGAGAAAGGGGAATACCCTTTTCTCCTCCCCCGTTCTCTCTCATTCCTCCTAGCTGGGTGGGAAAACATTGCTCACGGCTTGGGAAACTGGGCTAAAAACACGACGGACGGCCATCCTTGTCTTATTTCTCCTATAAGGAGTACTTTTTTTGCTTTTCCTTGATTTATATATCCTTTTGGATTGTTTTATGCAATAAAAATTTTTTCCATTTTTGGTCCGGGATTGGGTGGGTATAAAATTGCAAAAGTGCCTTGGATGATTCGGGTTAAGTACAAGTCCAAGGCTAGGGCCCACTAGCCAGATGGAACCACTTTCTGGACATGCCTTTGGCTCTGTTACTTCGGATACTAGTGGGATTACTGTAATAACTTTTTATGTCGTGTTCTCTTTATCTACATAAATCTGCTGGTGTATCTATGTTGAACAGAATAGAGCCAGTAATTGATAAAATTTTAAGAGAAGAACAAGCGGGATTTAGAAAGGGTCGAGGTTGTAATGATCAGATTTTTATTGTAAGGCATTTAATGCAACAAGCTAATGAGATGAAAATGCCACTTAGTATGTGTTTTGTGGATTTTGAAAAGGTGTTTGATAGTGCTTCACTTGGAGCTATGTTGAAAATTGTGAGGTTCTATGGTATACCTGAAAAGTTTGTAAATATTATTAGAAGCCTGCATGATGTTACTTTTTGTAAGGTAATGGTGGGTGGTTCTTTGAGTGATCCATTTCAAGTTAGGTTAGGAGTGATTCAAGGCGGAGTTCTTTCACCACTGCTGTTTGTTTTGGTTATGGAGTATGTTATGAGAAAGGTTGTAAGGAGAACAGATGCAGGAATTAACTGGAAAGAAAATAAGAAGCTGATGGATTTGGACTATGCTGATGATATTGTACTGATTTGCGGAAGTATTTACGAGATGCAGAGGATGCTTGATTGTCTGGTGGAGGAAGGAGAAAAAGTGGGATTGGTAATAAATTGTGGAAAGACTGAAATTATTAATATGAAGGTGGAGAACCAAATCGATTGTGTAATTGGGACTAATGTGGTGAAAAATGTAGAAAACTTTAAATATCTGGGAACGACTGTATCATCTCATGGATCATTAAACAATGATATTGAGGAGAGGATTAGACAGGCTTGGCAAGCTGTTGGAATGTTGAAATCTGTTTGGAATAATAATATGCTTTCGGTACATACTAAAGTGAAAATTTACAAGTCCATGGTTAGACCAATTTTAATTTATGGGCATGAGTCATGGTACAGTACAATTGTAACAGATCAGAAAGTATTAGGATTTGAGAATAAAATACTGAGAAGGATTCTTGGGGTAAAGCAGCAAAACAAAGTTACAAATGCAAGAGTAAGGGATATTACGAGAGTGGAACCAGTTAATGAATATGTGAGTGTCTCTGGAAGTGGCTGGGTCACATATACAGAAAAGAAGGCAGTTTAATACAGGATGTGCCAGAGTGGACTGCTAGAGGAAGAAAAGGTAGAGGTAGGCCGAGGGAAACCTGTTTGAGGACAATGAAAAGAGAAGCAGGAGAGGAGCGTTGGTGGGACGTGAAGGAGATGGCGAGACAAATATTGGTGGAGAGAGTTCATCGTGGCCCTATGCATCCCGTGGGGTGCCACAGGAAATGATTGATTGATTGATTGTATCTGTGTATTAGGGATGTATTGGTTATCCGCATCCGCATCCGCGGAACACCTGCATCCATTTCGACATCGCATTCGCATCTGCATCCGCGTTTATGTAAAAATACGCATGAATATATAATTAAATATATGCCTTCGTTACAAACAAAAACATTAGTGTTTTTCCGTGATGCCACTTGCTTGCTGTGTTTACAGTTTACCCTGGTAGGCGGTCACAAGGGCGAAAATTTTGTAGTTATGCTATAGTGTTTCATCTGCTCAAGACCAAACTGCTGTGACTAACTCCGCCAAGTCGATAAGAGTCGTATGGGTAATACGCTTACCTTGGTACTTTGTACTGTCTAACAGGGATAATAGAAGTCAAAATGCATTTACATTGGTGTGTATGGCTGTGTGCGTGTGCGTGAGTGTTTTATGGACACTGTGGCTAGGGAAGTGTCACAGTAAGTTAAAGAAAGGTGCTGAAAGTACCGCTGTCTGAAAACACTGTATTTTTTACACTTGCTGAGTTCATTATGAATATTTTAAAAGAAGGAAAAAATCAGTTCCCAAGGCTGGGATAAGGGATAGGCAGCTGTCTCCAAGGGCCGAACTTTAGTTAAATGATTATGCAAAAATATATCCTGAAAACATCCGCATCCGCATCCGCGAGGATGTCATAATTTCACATCCGCATCTGCATCCGCAGTTTTTACAAATGGACATCCGCATCCGCATCCGCAAGATACAGAAACATGATAACCGCATTCGCATCTGCATCCGCGGATGTTTAAATTCTGACATCCGATACATCATTATGTATGTATCTCCGTGTATGTATTTTTGTTCTATGTATTTGTTTCTCTCTTATTTCATCTCTTT
Organism: Coenobita brevimanus; assembly: GCF_032717465.1. Lineage (NCBI taxonomy): Eukaryota > Metazoa > Arthropoda > Malacostraca > Decapoda > Coenobitidae > Coenobita > Coenobita brevimanus. The sequence continues at coordinate 13,453,948 of NC_137006.1, forward strand.
CTCTTCCCTCTTTCTCCTTTCCATATATATCCCCTTCCTTTCTCCCTCTCTCCCTCCTTTCCTCGCTCCTCCTTCTTCTTTGTCCTGCAACCAAAACCACCCTTCCTCCTCCTTCTTCCGCAACTTTCCCTAGTTTGCTTATTCTTCCCTTCATGCTTTGACTCTCCCTCGACTTCTCTCTCTTTCCCTTATTCCTTCTCTCTCTTCCTTTCTCCTACTGCTCTCTTTTTCTCCCCCATACACTCCCTCCTTTCTCCATCCATATCTCTTTCTTCCCTCCCACGCTCTCTCACCCACTTCTTTTCCCTCTCTTACTCTTCCTCTCTCTAACTCTCCCTCCACCCCCCCCCTCTCTCTCTCTGTTTGTCTGTCTGTCTGTCTGTCTTTCTGCCTGTCTGTTTGTCTGTCTGTCTGTCTCTGTCCGTCTGTCTGTCTGTCTCTGTCTGTCTTTCTCTTTCTGTCTGTCTGTCTTTCTGCCTGTCTGTTTGTCTGTCTCTCTGTCTCTTTCTGTCTGTCTGTCTGTCTGTCTGTCTGTCTCTCTCTCTCTCTCTCTCTCTCTCTCTTTTTTCCTTGTAGTTCTTTTCTCACTTTCAGTAAAGTATTGTTCCGAGTCCCACCCTCTCATACGTATCTTTCTGAATCGGTAGAGAGACGGCTTGCAGTCCTAATGGACCCAGGATCGAATCCCGGCTGGGGCAGGGAACAGTTTAAGGATTTGAATTTCCTAAAAGCAGACTTTCCTGATCTACTAGATGACCCGCCGACATGTCATAAAAGTACCCCCGCTAATACCAGTACACTAGTCCTGTATGAGACAGCCCTAGCATGTATTCAATATGGACGGTGGGTGTTAGCGCCGAAGTGGTGACATGTGGAGGTGTAGGAGGACTACTGAGCCTTGGGATGGGCCACTGCCCCCAAGAAATAGGCCCTGAGCCTTTGCCCAGAGTCGGACACGTAAAAAAAAAAAAAAAAAAAAAAAAAATCTTTCCCTCACATTATCTCCCTCTACCCCTTTCCCTGCAACAGGGTCACATACAACGCGTCGTGTTTATAGCGCGAAACATTTAGAACGCGACTGTGGACAGAAAGATTCCTGGAGAAAGGAATTACGCGAAATGATAGAATGGAACGTGAATTCTAGCCGTAAAACCCACCAAATCTGGCCTCGATGAGCACAGCACGAATCCGACCTCCACCCTCCCCCCCGACAACATTAAGCAACCAGCGACAACAACTAGCCAGCGAGCAAGTGAGAGATTCATTACAACTGCAGCTAGAAATTCTCTGGGAGGGAAGTCATGCACTTAAATTCGAGGTAGCTGGTGCATCGCTTTGTTTACGAATATTCCCGCCACTTTATTTTTCAGAGACTGATCCTTCCCTCTTACCTTCCTCATAACTGATGATATAATAGTTCTAACCATCGAATTTTATCCTTATATTTATGGTGCTATTTCGTAAGTGTGTAAAGAACAAACACAAACGCCTGCAGTGCCTGTAATAAGACTGGGGAAGAACCTACCGCAACCATCTACCATACAGTATAGCTTAACTAATGTTACAGATCATGTTTATATTTTCAACTAAATATTTACTGTAATATGACTGTGAACGACTTTAATTTGGTAGGGTTTATAAATGCAGCCTCAGGTCGTGACCAGGCATCCCTCTACCCCAACCCCAATGAACCACCGATCAGCTGTTTAGCCTTTGTTTACTGTATTGAGGCGAGAATTATGCAACGAGCTTTTAGTTACTTCCAAGTATTAATATGGCAGCCATTTGATGTTTGATAGAAATGCTTACTGTAATGGCAGGTTATATTACACTGCTTCATTGCTGTTGTGGAGTGAGCGACCCAGTGAACATATGTAAGACCCATGTATTGTGGCGGACGGGTGACTGGGAGACTGATATGGGGAGGGACACATTTTTCATTTTTTCTGTCTGTATGAATGGACAGGCAGTCTAGCATTTATCAGTAGCGTTTGATAGGATTGAAAACTGCTGAGTAGTTGTAGGGAGTGATGTCGTGGATTGAAGGGTCAAAAGAGGGATTTTGGGATTAAGACTGGGGCGATGTTATATCCATATTTTTTAATACAACCCTACAAATTTTTATCGCTTGCTCTGGGCGTTAGTAAAGCAATGCCTGCCTTATATGCAACTGTGCATTTATATATATTCAATAAACTCGTGACCCACTTAAAGCTGCCTCACTAATTTTCTTCTTCCTGTTTCCCTCGCCTTCAACTTTTCTTCCCCTTTTTCTCCAACTCTCTTTTCCCACTCTTTCCTTCCCCCCACGATTCTCTCTCTCTCTCTCTCTCTCTCTCTCTCTCTCTCTCTCTCTCTCTCTCTCTCTCTCTCTCAGTAAAGTTTTCTCCCATGGCGCCCCTCGCTGAGTCAGCTCAGTTTTATGGCTGCGGTCTCCTGTATCACTTAGCATGTTAATCATTATCCCCCCCTTCTCTCTCTCTCTCTCTCTCTCTCTCTCTCTAAGGCAGGGGTTCTTAACCTGGGGTCCATGGAACCCTTGGGGGTCCATGGATGAGCTTCAGGGGGTCCTTGAAGGTCATAATAATTGGGAACAATTTCGTGATGCCGTTTGGCATCATTAACAGACAAAAAAAAAAAAAAATGAGGAGTCTTGAAGAATTCTGGTGTTCATTGACACTAACCTACCCCCGTCTGGCAAAACGAGCTATGGGTGCTGTGATTCCGTTTGCTACTACATACCTTTGTTAGTCAGGGTTTTCAGCACTGTTTCTATCAAAACGAAAAGCAGAAATCAACTGGATGTCAGCGATGACATGTGTGTTGCCTTGACAAAGACCACTCCACAATTACATCTTATTCAGGCCAAACAACAACCCTGTCACTGAAATGAACTATTGAGCAGAATTAAAGTTTTGTTTTGTTTTGTTTAATTTACACAAGTTGGATGTATTTCATTTTTTCATCGAGTGGCCATTAGCTTTTCTATGAAAGAGTGGGAAACAATTCTTTGTAAAGACTGTTTTATACTTTGTGTATGTCATACACTGCGTAAGGTAGTTTTCAATAAAATAAAGTACATTCATTGCATGCAAAATGCTGTGTGTGTTCTTATGTGCATTTTTGTAGGAAAGGGGTTCATAGCATTCACTAGATTCGCGAAGGGGTCCGTGACTCAAAAAAGGTTAAGAACCACTGCTCTAAGACATCATTCACATTCAGTTTAAATGAATTGAAATTAGAGAAGAAAGAAAAAGAAACAATGCAAGGAAACGACAGAAATTACGAAGTATATATATAAAAATCATCTTTAATATTCATCTTCAGTTATTTAATGTTTACCTTTAATTCAGGTTTTGCCACCATACATAAAGAGTTTATTAATGTGCGGGAAGCTTGGCTGACGTATATAATGACTATTTTATCAATAAGGCTTTGAAGTTGGGAGAAGTGCTTATTACTTTGCCGCTAAGGAGGTTTAATAATAGTTTCCTTTTCTGTTCAATTCTGATATTTTTATTCTATTACATAATCCAGAGGATTTTTTCCCCTCATTCTCTTCTTGGTGTTGCCAAGGCCTTACTCTGTTGTTAATAGGCAAATTGCTCTGAAATTATTAATGTGTTGTACCTTTCTTAGATTTTAGGTTTAAAGACAATTTTATAGCCCAAATGTATAAACAGGCGGGCGTGGAGCTACTTGAGTAGGGCAGGAAACCAAAACATACTTCATTCATCTTCGACCGTGGTTACGGTACGTGATGAGTTCGATTCAAACATTCCTCTTGGCCTAAATGGGGAAACTATACCACAAACAAACTTTGGGAAATGTAATGCATTTCTTGCACAGTTGCCTCGCTGATGATTTATTTCCTTTGTTCGCTTGTGGTAAGTGGGATGCCCACCATCAACGCACTGGATGCAGTGCTGCTTCAAAGTGGCTTCACATTGACTGACAAGTCAAATGGCGTACTTTAACTCAAGAAATCATTTACTATGCTGATAGGTAATCATATAATCCATCTTTAATTCTAGAAAACCAAATGTATCCAATTTACTGTGAGAATTGCTTGACTCCTTTGTAACCTTCAATACAGCAAACATTCATACATCTAATAGTGTTGAAATTTTCGGTGTTTTGCTGAACAATACACTCAAGTTGGATCGTTCACGTTAGATCACTTGCTAAAACCGCCTCACAGAAACTTGGATTATTGTACAGAATCCATAACTTCTTCTCTGACGAGCAGTTAGTTGTAAATTACAAGTCGTGTACGTTCCCGGCATGACTATTGCTCACCCTTGTATAGTGGATGGGGAGAGCTTCCACTAAACAACTAGACAAAATTCAGAACAAAGCAGTAAGAACAATTAAGAGCGATGCAGTTATAAATGAATAAATGAACCCTTCCCCTTTACAAGTAATATGGAATGTTGATTCCTTTGCATTGTTATACAGATGTTTTTACGGCAAATGCTCATATGATATTACATCCATTATGCCACCACTCTACACCTACCCACATGCCACTCGGACATGTAGTAGGGCGCATGACGACTGTTATACTGCCATGTTGAAAACATCCACCTATTAGAATTCATTTATTCCCAAAACTACTTCAGTTTCGAACTCTCTTACCAGAATTAGCTTCCCTATAAACTTCAACCTACACCAGTTCAAATCCAACTACTGCAGAATTTTTAAGAACAGAGGACACTTGTTAATTGGTGTGTGAATATTTTTTTTGTTCGTTATTTTTTTTTTACTTTATCTTCATAGTCTTTATTTATATATATATATATATATATATATATATATATGAATATTTTTTTTGTTCGTTATTTTTTTTTCATTTCTCTTCATCTTCTGTATATATATATATATATATATATATATATATATATATATATATATATATATATATATACACTCGATTTAACGAACTAATTCAGCCAAACCCCCATTCCGTTTTCTTGAATTTTCTACTACAGTGAGTTTCATAACCATGGTTCAATATAAAGGTAATTTTTCCGATATTCTGAGAAATTTTCAGCTCAGTCCCTGAAGCCAATGGTCAGGCCGAGTTCCTGACGATGAACACCCAAACCTAGCAAACTATGCCAACTTTCAATGCTACACACAGCAGTCTGAACCCAGAAATAATACCTATGTTTATGTGTATTATTGTGTACATGCTAACAATGATACATACAGTAATGACTTATTAATAAACTATGCACACATGAAGAATAAGGTGAGGATAGTAGTGTCACCCTCCATCGGCACTGGAGGTGGTACTGGGGTGATGGAGGGGCTGAAGAGCATCAGAGATAGTATTGGTGATGGTGTAGGTGTCCTTTGGGTAGAGGCTGAGGGCAGAGATACATCAGATTCTGTTGAGGGGAGGCTAGAGGTGGATGACAAGGAAATGTCTGACAGGCAACTGCCCTTCCTTTTCCTTAGGTTTACGTGATAGTGGTGGCTTGAAGAAGTCGTTGATCTTGGTCTGCTTTGGCGTTTACATCTCCCTCTGGATTTTTCTGTTTCTGGTTCTCATTTCCCTCAAGTCAGGGTAAAACACTTGGAGATCCCCATGATTGTTCTCAGCGTAGAAATCCAGAAGTGTGTCAATACTTTCACTGGCTTTGGATACTCTGACTCTGCTAGTAGACTCCTGGACTTCTTCCTCGGCCAGTGCCTCCTCTGCAGTCACTTCCGCCACAATATCGTCTTTGGACTGGATATGGTAGCCAGGGTCACCAGCATCCATATCCATCCATTCATGGATGTCCTTCATGCCCACTTCAGCCTGGTCTGGTAGGTGAAATGCCTCCTTCCACTCCTCTGCAGTGAAACCCTCAAAATCTGCAGCCTCCTCCTGTTGCTGTTCCATGTGCTCTCAATGGCCGAATATTGCATTCCACCCATGAATATATAAATGTCCTGGTGGCCACAAGGTACCATGCCTTCCCAATGTTCAACACAGTGTCATGCATAATATGTTTACTCCATGCCTCAGCACTGCATTGCCCACTGGTGTCCTATCCTTCCTCTGACTCCATCTGTATCACCAGAATTCTTCCAGCATCAGCCTTCTGTAATGTCGCTGGAAGGTGTTGATGATCCCCTGGCCCATGGGTTGCAGGATGGAAGCTGTGTTGGCAGGAAGAAACGTGGCCCTGATTTTCCCATCGTGGGTGGTCAGCACTTCCTTTGAGGGATGGGCTGGGACCTGGTTCAGCAGTGACAGAGCCCTAACGTCACCTGGCCACATATTGTGCTCCCTCATGTGGTACCCCTTGACTGAGGGCACAAAACATTAACCATTAACCGTAGGGCGTCACTTTCGTGACGCTCGGGTGCAATGGATTAGACCGCAGGGCATCACTTTTGCGATTCTGTGTTATTTTGAATTCGCCCGGGCTTTCAAGTGGTTGTTTGTATCATCTGTATGTACTGCCAGTGTCCAACAATAGTCAGTGCTGCTAATGTCATCTGTACTCCCATCCATTGTTGACAATTTAGCCATTTATCCCCATTCTTGACTCCCCTCCCTATCTCCCCGCCTACCCCAGCTGTGCCATGCTACACAAATCTTGCCTGGATTTTTCCACTCATTTCATCCATTGAAATGAGCCCTATAACCTATTCTTATACAAAATAATATATATAAAAAAGAAAAAAGGTAATTGATAGTGCCATACACCTGGAACTGGCTAATTATCACATGGCAACACCCCACGTGCACTCATTCGCTAATTTTCCCTGTTTATTTCCCCTTGAAATATGCCATATGACCTGTTCTCATAATAAAAATATATATAAGAAAGGAAGGGAGAAGCCTAAGTGATTCTAACATTCACCTGGAACTACCTAATTTATTATGTATTGTCTAGATTTCCTGCCAATCATTTCACAGCATATAAATTAGCAGCTGTCACCACGCTGATGCTGTTAACCCTTGGCGGCCCCATATCTGCCTCATCATTCAGTTCAGTGTTGTCTCCTGAGATGAAACCATGTCGCACTCGCATCCCTCCATTTCCGCCGTTTCTAAAGGGTCATATGACCTCTACCTCTACTAAACCTCGTCTGGGAAGGGGTAAAGGACTAAGTGACTCTGCTGTGGAACGTGAACTGGCTAATTTATCCGTGATAATGATGGACAGTGACTACAATCTTTCTGGTGAATCGTGTGATCAGCCAGTGGAGGAAATGGTGATAAACAACCTGTGCAAGTGCTGCAGTGTGGCTCCAAGGGAAAGGAGTCCTTAGTTACTGCAAGTGACAGTGTAGAACATAGTATAAATAAGACAGAAATGTAAATAATGTTAATAAAATAGAAAATGTAAATAGAAATGTAATTAATTACAACTATAAGAATATGAGTACAAATACTTGGAGTAATGACAGTGAAAGTGAATGCGTTGCTCTCTATGCTAGTTTACTGAACGAGAAAGTGAATGCCTAGAGTGAAAATTAACTACTATTACTGAAGGAAACTTATGGATAAATACTGTAGATATATATATATATATATATATATATATATGTAATAAAGTAACAGGAATATAAAGTGTGAGTGTGTTTATGAATAATATATGACAGAATACAAGCGGGGAACAAGCGAGGGTGGGAAGCTTGTACGCACTCGTAATTTACATTGCTTTCACATTTTCTTTATTTTTTTGGAGAATGGATTTCAAACTACTTGAAAATCATAGAATAGTGTTTCTAGTGATAATATCAGGCTGTGGTTATCATATTACGGGGTGTCGGGAAGTGTAAAGTGGAGACTTTGTTACCCAACTTCAGAAGTCTCCACAAGTCCTACGGTAGTCAACAAACATCCCCGGAGAAAGCTGAAGGTATGTGCCATAAGTAAAAATAATTATAATATTCTAGGACTAATAACAGATTTTTGGCAAATATTTTTAAAAAGTCAGTAGGAGCACGAATATCCCAGCGTGAGGTGCACGGACCACCTCTGACGTGCCCGCACTTAAGGAGTTAAATAAACTAAGACTTGATTATTCCGCCTTTGTATCAAGCCTTGGCATTGCTGTCATAGTCCACATGCAAACTATTCATGATGGGCCTCATTGCACGTGGTTGCTTCGCATTGTCCACCACCATTGGCCTCAGTTGATGATAAGCATCGGCATTTGGGTACAACAGCATAGACATCCGTACTTTGCTTTGCTTGTGGCCTGGTACACTGGACCGGTTTTTCTCGGCATGTGTGGAGTTAGCCAGGACTTTCCAAAAAAGCCTTATTTCATCGACATTATAAATTTGCCAGTCCAGAAGGCCTGTTTCCCTTTATATCTTCATTAGTTCCTCAATGAGAGGCCTAGCACTTTCAAAGTCAGAATTGCACTTCTCACCCACAATGTCATGTCGCTTACTAAATCTTGTTATCCACCCATTAATAGCCAAAAAGTACTTGAATCCGAGTTTCTTAGCAAAACTCAGTGCAGCACCCCTAATCTCAGGTCCATGCACAGGCAAGGCCTGGGCTCTATCCTGCTTGAACCAGTTGTACACTGCTTTGTCTAATTTTTCAAACTTCGTTTTTTTTTTTTTTTTTTTTCCCAGAGACTGCCTTTCCAACAATATAGATTTTTCACCAACACTAGCACCCACCTCTGGTTCCAATTTTATTTTCTTGCTTTTGTCTTTGTGTTTGCGTCAGGCATACACTTAGGTTTTCTTTACCCCATATTTCCTCATCACTGCCCCTGAGCTTACTCTGTGCTCCATCTTCTCAGTTATTTCCAATTTCTGGGCAATAGAAAGCCTCCCCCTTCCCTTTTCTTTCCTGAACCTTAAACATGGTTCATAAAAGCTTTGGGTCACTGTAAAAAAACACCAATAAGGCTGCAATACAAAGGCAAAGCCACACACACTTTATTGCTTACAATAGGGTGATCACAGGAATACTGGATGGGCCACGCGATGTCACCCGCTCACCACCATTGCCACTACCCAGGCAGGTTGGCAAGGACATGTGGCAACACCACACTGCCAGACTGGAAGCGTGTCCACTATGGGCTCGATGATGCGCTCGATGCGCTCAATTTACAGAACTATTTTCGGTGATTCAGTGATTTTCAGAACGGAGTCCCTTTATGGAATACTTCACAGTTTTGCAGAAATTTTCCTTTAGCCCTAAGCTGCTGGGTTTTCAGCCGTCACCCACTCCTACTTTCGGGATTTCCGAGATTTTGGCAAAAATACCCTTACTTCAAACCCTAATATCTGCCAAACTATAATAGCTAGAGAAAAAAAAAAAATCATAATACTCACCAACTCTTTCTCTTTCCAGTGAAGGTATCCCAAGGTCTCTACGTGGTTCCGTCAATAAGTAACAATGAGATGAAGGAGAATGGTTTTACATGGTTGGCAGGATGATTCCAAATGTGTGCCAATAGCTGTGACCTTGGACTCGCCGGCTAGCATTGGCAGCACTGACCAGAGTGGTGATTGTAACATTGCCCAGGCATCCTTGGTTGGAATGTGTAAGGTTCCATTCGTTTCTTGATTTCTCCTTACTGTTGTCGTAAGGATGAGCCATCACCCTGTCCATGTGGCTCCCCAAAGGGTTTTCTGCCCATTTCATAATGCCACTATGTTCCATTGGTGTGTTGGAAAGGAAATAGCGCTTTATTATTCTGTACTCACTTCTTGCATCAATTATAGTAATTTCCCTTTACAACACACTTATAATTGCACTTGACATCACGATTACGGGTAATTGCACTTTGACAAATAAATGCTGTGGCTGTTTCACGCAGTATGGTTGAGTATGAGGTAATTACTTATAACATAATTCAGACTCATTTGTACTAATCAGAGGCATCATGAAAATCTTATGTTATTCACAACTTACATTATTTGTAATTCATCACAAATACACTGATGCTCATATTCAGCACAATTTTCTTGAGTATCGAGTGAAAAAATTTAGTTAGAGCTATCCAAGTAATTTTCTTTCAGGCCTGCTCACAAGTGGTTTTCTTTCAGGTAATGGGTAGGCTACCTCAAGGTATTTCCAATAATTTTTTCACCAGTATCCACTATCCTGACCATCTCCCTATCCTGACCATCTCCCTTTTCTGAACATTTTCAGTGCATTCATTTACACAGAGAGTAGGCCAGCATGCTCTCATAATACCTCTACCTTCAACTGTCTACACCACACTACATGCGCATAACATATCACACCTTCTATTCACATCTTTAGTAATGGCCGCTGCAATCTTACAGTCAAATGAGGTGGTACCTCGGATTGCCACCACCGGCAGGGTAGGGCTGGAGGCACAGGGTCCTCCCGGTCGCCATCAAGTGACTGTGCCGGCAGCGACTGTTGCTATTTCCGGGAATGCTCGTCGACGAAGAGGTGACGGTGCGGCCTTATTCTTTACCAACATCCGCGGCCTTACCACAAATTTAAACTCAGTTCATTTATTCCTTCAGTCCATATCCCCTTTGGCCCTTTTCCTCACAGAACCACAAATCTCACCCTCTACCGATATATCTCCATTTTGTTTTCCGGTTACCATCTCCTAACAAACTTTCGCAACAAGGGCGGCACCTGTTGTTATATCAAATCCCAATATGCAGTTGATACTATTTTAAACTTCACTTCATCCAGTTTTGATTACTCATTATATAAATTAAATTGCCAAAACATTACCAAATAAATCTGTGTAGTTTATCGTTCCCCCAATGCTTCTTCGGATCCCAGTGTATTTGATTCCATATCCACTCAGTTGAGTAACCTTGACCTTGCCCTTGGCAATGAAATTACCATTTTGGGTGATTTTAACATACACAATGTTGAATGGTTATTGCATTCTGCCCGGACTGACAATGCTGGTCTAGAATGCGAGCTGTTTGCGGAATCGTTTAATCTCACCCAGTTGGTAAAGCAACCAACCAGAATACCTGATAATCCTGACCATCATGCCCATCTCTTGGATTTACTCTTGACAAATAATCCAGATCAATACAGGATAGAGGTACTGTCACCACTTGGATCCTCTGACCACAATCTCATCAAAGCCTCATTAGTTAACCCTCCTACACCTCCCCATTCCGAACCTGTCAGGGTGACCCGATGGCACTTTGACAGGGCAGACTGGGATGGATTTAGAAATTATCTTGCTGATGTTCCATGGCAGTCTTTCTTCTCTAGTGATCCCAATTCTACCCAGTCCCACATTTGCGACTTAATACTAGCTGATATGGATTTATTCATACCAAGTCAACAATTCACTAAAAGATCAAACTCTCCATAATGGTTTGATAGCAATTGTGCCAGAGCAACAGCCCAAAAGTCATTAGCATATAACTCTTACTTAAAATCAAAAACATCTGAATCACTCTCCCAATTTAAAATTGCTAGAAATCATGCAAAAGCTGTATTAAATCTATCTAAATCAAACTTTCTTCAAAAGCAAGCATCAAAACTACTTAACAACCCTAATGACAACAGAATATTCTGGTCAACTCTTAATTCTTTCAATAATAACTTTAACAAGTCATCTTCCATTCCCCCACTAAAATCTTCAGATGACAATATTACAAATGACCCACGTGGGAAAGCAGATATCTTTGCTAGTACCATTGCAAGAAACTCTACCATAGATGATACCAGCCAGAATGTCTCAGTACTGGAACTTGATTCTCCCGAAATTGACCCACTTAAAATACAGACAAGATTCGTAAAATCCATCCTAGACAATTTACCTACCAACAAAGCTCCAGGCCCAGATGGAATTCCGGCAATTGTTTTGAAAAAGTGTTCCCCTGAACTTGCCTCTGTCCTAGCTAAATTATTCAGACTATGCATACGTACTTCTTTATTCCCAAATTCATGGAAAGAAGCCAATATCCACCCAGTTCTGAAGAAAGGAAGTTCGTCTGACCCCTCCAGTTACAGACCAATAGCTGTCACATCTTCTCTTGGTAAGGTATTTGAAACTTTAATTAATAAGCATATTGTTAAACATCTTGAATCCAACAACTTAATTAGTGATAGACAATACGGTTTTCGCCGCGAAAGATCCACCATTGACATACTCAATCTCTTAACTCATACCATCCATCAATCAATTGATCTTTTTGGAGAAACTCATGCAGTAGCTCTTGATATCTCTAAAGCTTTCGACAGAGTATGGCACCGTTCCCTGCTGTCCAAACTCCCTTGCTATGGACTAACGTCTTTTGTTCCTTTGATTTCTTCTTCTCTTAGTGACAGGAAAATAAGAGTAAAAGTAGATAATGTATATTCAAATTTCCACTCAATTAACGCCGGCGTGCCACAGGGATCAGTTTTGGCGCCAACCCTATTTCTGGTTCATATTAATGATCTCTTATCTGTCACTCACAATCCCATTCACTCATAGGCAGATGACTCAACACTACATAGTTCATTCACACTCAGACATCCAATTACAAAGTCTAATATCTCTACCTCTCAACTCAGTACAGCCATCTCCATAAATCAAGATCTATCTACAATCAGTGAATTGGGACAAAACAACCTTGTCTCTTTTAATGCTAGTAAAACTAAATATATACAGTTTACTAATAGACAGATATTACCAGATTCGTACATTACCTTCAGTGCTACTAATATTCCCATCTCCAAAAGTATTGAAATTCTTGGTGTCTCACTTAACAGTGCCCTCAGTTGGACCTCTCATGTCAGATCACTTGCTAAAACCGCCTCAAAGAAACTTGGATTATTGTACAGAGTCCGTAACTTCTTCGCCGATGAGCAGTTAGCTATAATTTATAAGAGTCATGTGCGCTCTCAGCTTGAATATTGCTCACCCTTGTGGAATGGTTGTGTAGAGGTTGCATTAAGACAACTAGACAAAATTCAGAATAAAGCTGTTAGAATCATTAACAACCCTGCCATTACATATAAACTACCTCCCCTGCAAGTAAGAAGGAATGTTGCCTCCCTTGCATTATTTTACAGATATTTTTTTGGCAAATGCTCAGACGAAGTTGCGTCCATGGTGCCACCTCTCCATGCCTTCCCTCGTGCTACACGGGCATCTGCTAGCGCTCATGACTGGAATGTCACTCAACCATATTGCAGAACTTCTGCCTATCAGAATTCTTTCATTCCCCGAACTGCATCTCTCTGGAACTCGCTTCCCCAGAGTTGTTTTCCTCCAAATTTCAGCCTACAACTGTTCAAGTCTAACTGTTACAGATATTTTATGAACAGAGGACACCAGTAATCTGGTGTATGGATTATTTTTTTTTCCCCATTTGTTTTTCCTTCCTCCGTTCTATTACTAAAAAAAAAAAAAAAAAAAAAACTAACACTTATTTCATTGCATTTGTAGAACTTATTATAAAACACTTATATCATAGCACTTACTATAAATCACTTATAATATCCAACATTTCATTTCTTTATAAAAACACACACACTTGTGCATTCCTTTATATTATTTACACTCTTCCACACACCTGCTTAGTAATCATGCTCAGAGTGAAACTTGGAAAAACGTTTAGGGCATAAGGGGACCTTGCACTCTGCACGTTGGCAGGCTGTCTTTTTTTGTGCTGGGTGACGGTGTTTGGTCGTGTTACATACTGTACGTGGCACCACCTGTATGCCTGACGACCTGCTGTGGTACTTGCAATCTCTACCAGCCTGTGCTGCTGGAAATACTCAGCACAACTTAGCCTGTCCACTGTAGCGCTGTCCCCCACCTAGCACCTGGCAGCTGTGCAGTTGAATATTCTTCAAGGAGTTCACGTGTAAGTTCTCTCTCAAACTCTCGTAGAGAGAGGTTTCCTGACGAGCTTCTTGAAACTGTTCAGGATGGCGATATCAAGAAGGTGTGAAAACGCCTTTTTGTACTACCTGCAGGACTTACATAGGCAATCATAGTCACCAATTTGCATGTCCGATTGATAAAAAAGCCGCATGTTGATATTATAATCGTTGACAGCATCTGGCTTTATCACGGGTTCCCTGGTCCTGTAGTCTACTTTTCCAGTTTTCTCCAACACATCCTTATGTACTGTAGCCATGTTAACCCGTCTCTTGTCATGCCAGAGAGGGACTAACATTTTGCCACATATCTTGGTAAGAAGGGTTCCTTTCTCAGCATATGCTGGAAATACAGGGAAATTGTTTCTGTTGGCCCTAACAGTTCCACAGGACCCAGTACTGTGTTCAAGCAAACACTTGGTCAATGCCGGGACAGTGTAATAATTATCGTTATATAGAATGTGGTGCCTGTTGAAATACCTTTCCATGAGCACTTTCACGACCGATGCCGAGAAACCGTGGGGATCGTCACTAGGTATATCAACATCTGTTACTGAATTAACTGTCACATGCAGCACATATCCAGTTTTGCAGTCGCAAAAAAACAAAGAATATGTGACCAAAGCAGTGACGCTTGCATGGCACATACTCAATAAATGCCAGCCTGCCGCTGAATAACACCAGTGGCTCGTCAATAATCACTTTCTGAAATGGACAAAAAACCCTGGAAAATGACTCCTTGAGCATTGTTAGTATTGGTCTAATTTTCCACAACCTGTCGTTCGATGCAGGCCTGCAATTTCTATTGAAATGAAGGAGCCTTACGATGGCCAGGTACCTGTCATGGGCTATATACTTACCGAAGACAGGTATGCCCACAAATTCATTAACCGACCATTAGTCATGGGGCACATGTTTTCTTATGTGCGCCATCAACAAGGTAAGGGCTAGCCACACAAACATCTCCTCCACCTCCACAGGTATCCAGTGACGAATGTGCATGCTTTTGCTGGCAGCCACATCCAGCCACCGCACACACATGGCCTGGTGGATATTTGTTTCCTCCACCATGTAGTGATTATAGCAGTGGTGAAAATAGCCCTGAATATACTGCTAATAGTCCAGGGCCTAGGGTGGAAGCTCATCCTCCTGCACATCTGCCCCCTCCTTCTCGAACACTGACACAGACAGCTCAAATCCGGCTCCATCTTCACACACAAAGGCATCTACTCTACCCACACATGGAAAAGCCGGCCGTCTGCCATGTGCAGGATGTTTTTTTCTGCATGCATACATGACCACGTGCACGCCCATGGGCAGGGGGTGAGGGAGAAGGAGAGGGAAAGGTGTGGGAGGTGGGGGAGTAAGCAGATGATGACTCACCTGATGCAGGCCTTCCCTGGGGAAGTGCTTGGTGCTGAGTATCACCACGTGGGGCCTGTGTGGAAAATTCCACTCCTGAAGGCCCCGGTTGTGGAAATTCCGCCCTTGAGGTGCTTGGCTGAGGTGAAGGTGAGTGTTGGAGGGCAAGACGTCGGTGAGCAGGTGGCAAGCTTGACAGTGAAACAGTTCGTCAGTTTTTATTGCCCTGATCACCGCCAAGTCCACTATCACCTGCCCGCATATTGGGTCATCTACCTCCTCCTCAGTGAACTCGTCACTGTCGAAGGCCCTGCTCTCCTACAGAAGTTTGAGAGCCTTCTTTGGGGTCTGAGAGCAGGTAGGGGTCAGACCGCAAGAGAGGTCGCTCTCTGCATGGTAGCTCCTTCTCTCCTACGAGGATATGCTTTCACTAAGTGCCCACGAGGACATGGTGTCATCCAAGGCACGACCAATGGCACTGTCACTAAGCCCTTTCCTCGGCACTAAGGGCAGAACTTTCGCTGGGGTCAATGAGGCTATCGGTCCTGCACGTGGTGAAACAGAATAGGACGATGACGAAGAAGATGTCATGGCTCCTCAAGCTACCAGTGCCGTAAACAGACTGAACTGCTCATCCATGGGGTACCTGGGGGTCCAACCTACCCGGTATTATCATAGAAAATGGTCATGATTTCAACGGGTGGCAGGAAGGTGAGTGCAGTATATGCAGTCAGCCGGCAGCACCCTGTGCCTTGAATTGTGATGGCTGTACACGTAAACTGGTGGTTAGAGTTTAAATGGGAGAAAAAAATGGAAAGAAATTCTTATGCTATCCGGGTTTCCACTATATCAGTGTTAGTTAAATCGAGCATCTCACACACACACACACACACACACACACACACACACACACAATTAGGCAAGCAAGCAGTCTTATGGACCAGAGCAGTGATATTGAGAAGATAACACAGGTGAATGAAGCTGTGCAAAGCTACAAAAATGATGTAGAAACCACGTATGCTGAAATGGTGAAAGTAAAAAAAGACTTAGAAACAAGGGTGGAGGAAAAAAGCATTAAAAAGGAAGTGAAAAGAATAATCCAAAACAATCCTAAGTTAGTCAGAGATTCAGTAGAGATAAACAAATCTATAGTAATCACTGGTATAGAAGAGGAAGAAATAAAAAACAAGATCACAAGAGACAAAATGGAGATGGCAAATGTAATGAGCTTACTGAAAGAAGTATCAGAGGAAATCTGTAGTAAAGACATAGAGGAACACAAAAGGTTAGGGAAATACGAGAAAAGCAAGACAAGACCTCTAGAGGTGACTTTCCAGAGTGTAAACACTGTGGAAGAGATACTAAAAAATGCAAAGAATCTTATGGAAAAAGAGGAGTTCAAAAATGTATGGATAAAAAGATGCCTAACACAAGAGGAACTGGAATTACTGAAAGAGAAAAGGGAGGAAGCAAAAACAAAAAATGAAGGAAGATCAGAAGAGGAGAAGAAGAAATTTTTTTACAAAGTAATAGGATTGTAGGTACGAAAGTGGTACACAAACAGGATGGAAGAAAATGGAGGAAGGTAGTAGAACCATGTCATGACAAGTATATAAACAAAATGATAAAGTTGATGTACTCAAATGTGGATGGAATGGTATCAAAATTACTAGAGATGAATGATTATGTCAGAGAAAATGAACCACAAATAATATGCCTAACTGAAACAAAATTAACACCAAGGATATCCAATGACATACTAAACTTAGAAGAATACAATATATGGAGAAGAGACAAATTTAAAAAAAGGAGGAGGAATTATAATATTAACTAAGAAAAATCTAAAAGTCAAGGAAATAAACCTATATATACCATCACAAGTAGAACTGATTGCAGTAGAGATCAACACATCTGAAGGTAAAATAATTCTAGCCAATTTGTGCATGCCACCCAGATCAAACACATGGGAAAGAGACGAATATGAGGACCTGGCAGAGAGTACTATTCAAAGTATAAGGTCATTACTACATAAAATGGAAGAGAAATCGGAAAGAATTATACTAACTGGGGATTTCAATACAAATATAAATTAGAATACTCTAGATATAATTAGCCAAGAAAGCTGTTGAGACCAAAAGCTCCTGGATCTAGTACAAGAGATTTTCCTAACGCAACATGTGAGGGAAACCACCAGTAAAAGTGGACTTGATGTACCTTCAGTGCTAGATCTAATATTTACTAGGCAAGAAAATGATATTGACAGTTTAATATATCACCCTCCACTCGGCAAAAGCGATCATGCAGTACTAAATTATAACTTCAGGATAGCATATGACATAGTAAACAGCAATGACAGTTACAAAAAGAGACTAAACTATAAAAAGGGAAATTATCAAGACCTAAAGAAGTATTTCTTAGAAGTTGATTGGGAAAATGAGCTTAGAGGACAAGATTTAAATGCTGTATATAAAAAAATTCTGTGAATTTTATGAAATAGGAGTCCAGAAGTACATCCCACAGCACAAAGAAGTAGATAAGAAAATACAGAAATGGTTCAATACAGAATGTAAAAAATCAAAAGAAAGAAGAGATTTGTCTTGGAATAGATACAGAAGACACAATAGTGAAAGGGCGTATAATAATTACAAACAGGCAAGAAACGACTATACAAGAATAAGGAGGGAAGCCCAAAAACAGTTTGAGGAGGATATAATAAATAAAAGTAGTGATCAACCGAAGCTGTTTTACAACTATATCAGAAGCAAAACCAAAGTAAAAGATATAATACAATCCATTACGGATGAGGGAATCACTTATACACAAGAGAAAGATATCTGTGAAGCACTAAATAAGAATTTCCAATTAGTTTTTACAGAAGAAAAAAATTTTAAGAGGGACTATGTGGAACACGCATGTCCACACATACTACCAGATATACAAATAGCAGAAAAAGTAATACAGGAGGAGTTAAGTAGATTAGACAGGAAAAGCAAGTGGTCCTGATGAAATTTCATGTTGGGTATTACGAGAATGTGCAAAGGAGTTAAGTAAACCATTATTTTTAATCTTCAAGAAATCCTTGAGTCAAGGTAAACTACCTGATATTTGGAAAAAAGCAAATATTGTCCCCTTATTCAAGAAAGGAAATAGACAAAATCCACTCAACTACCGACCAGTATCACTGACCGGTGTTGTAAGCAAGGTATTAGAAAAGCTTATAAGAAAAGCCTGGGTAAATCATCTAGAAGAACACAGTATGATAACAGAAAGACAGTTTGGTTTCAGGAAAGGAAAATCATGTGTTACTAATCTGTTGAGCTACTATGACAGAGTAACAAACACAATACAGGAAAGGGAAGGATGGGTGGACAGTATCTATTTAGATTTCAAGAAAGCTTTTGACACAGTACCACACCAAAGACTTTTATGGAAACTCTACCATCAAGGAGGAATTCGAGGCAAACTGTTTTGTTGGATGCAAGACTTTCTCATAAAAAGAGAAATGAGGACAGTACTAAGAGGAAACTACTCATCATGGAAAGAAGTGACTAGTGGAGTAACACAGGGCTCAGTGCTGGCACCAATCATATTTTTAGTGTATATAAATGATATAAACAGTAACACTGGAAATGAGAGCTATCTGAATATGTTTGCAGATGATGCAAAAATACAAAGGAGAATTACTAGCACAGACTCTTGTAGGGAGCTACAAGAAGAATTAAATAAACTTCATGAATGGAGTAGTACATGGCAAATGGAATTCAATGTGGACAAGTGTCATGTAATCAAGTTTGGTAAAAGTGGAAAAAAGACCTGATTGGGATTATAAGTTAGGAAATAAAACCCTATACATATCAGAAAGAGAGAAAGACCTAGGTGTGATTATCAATAACAGACTATCTCCGGCTGACCACATCAGCGAGAAGGTACGGAACATGTATACACTGCTTGCAAATATGAGAATAGCATTCACATACATAAATGAAGACATGCTAAGAAGGATAATAACATCATTCATTAGACTAACCCTGGAATATGCATCAGTAGTCTGGAGTCCTTATCTCAAAAAACACATAGACAAGATTGAAAGAGTTCAAAGGGCCGCTACAAGATGGATACCAAGCTTAAGGGATCTAAGCTACGAAGAAAGACTAAATAAACTGAATCTACCAACACTACAGGAGAGAAGGAAAAGAGGTGACATGATAATGCTATATAAGTGCATATCAGGGAAGGAGAAAATAGACATAAATGATTACTTAACATATGGAGAAGCATCAGCAAGAGGACACTGCAAAAAACTGCATAAGAAGAGAGGTGATAAAGACGTAAGGAAATTCAGTTTCCCAAATAGAGCAATTGATCAATGGAATGCACTACCGAATGAAATAGTGTGTGCCAAAACAATTCACAAATTTAAGGATATGTACGATAAATATGGTTTAAGACACGGGACAGTACGAGCTTGACTCATTCCTGTAAAGATACAATTAGGTAAGAACAATTAGGTAAGGTAAGAACACACACACACACACACACACACACACACATATATGTATATATATATATATATATATATATATATATATATATATATATATATATATATATATATATATATATATATATATATTTAGTGTGATCCTTAATTTTCAACTTGAAAAATTTGCTTCAGTTGCTGCAAGACTTCACTCCAATTGATTGAATAATAGCGTATTAATATTTTCACGATAATTAGAGCATTTTAATCTGTGCCTCATCAGATTCAGAGTTATACCATTATGGTGTAATGTTACAATACCATTGGTTTACTCCTTTTTGCAAAGTATTAGCCCCTCACTGGGGGTGGTATCATGGGAACCCAACTCCCACTCATTGTTACTTAGTTTTATGGTTTGTAATTGCTGCAAGCTGTAGCCTTCGCATCTGGATAAACTTGCCTGTGTTGCTCAGTGACCTGGAGAAGAAACTGCCGTTGATCTTCGTTCTTGGTCAACATTGTATTAAACTCTTGAATCAGTGCTACCCCTCTTTTAGCAAAGTCATTTGTCGCCTGTAGCCCCTGGACAATGCACCCAGCTTCCACGTAATCCTCAATACTTTCCCATGTGGATGGATTGAATTTTAGGAATGAATGAGGAAGGCCATGCAGTGTGAAGATCTTCTTGGTGTTACTGGTCACAGAACTTGAAAATAATTTCTGATTCAGTGCTGTCACCTCTAGTTCAACTGTTGCTCTCTTTAGTTGATCTTTGCTTCCTTCAGTAAGAGCCAGCACCGTTTTTTCCCATCTCTTTAAGGTCAACAGTTGGATAAAAAAAAAAAAAGGCCAATCCAACTAACTGCTTTGACAAATACCGCAAGTGATGACCAAATGCTTTCAAGCAGGTTTGTGGGATGTCCTTATGAGGATAAAGTGACAATTCCTGGAGAAGCCTTAGATTGTTTGCTGGAGCTAGAGCTGGTTTTGTTGCATGAACCATGATTTCAGGTATCGCTTCATGATGAACACAACAAACTGCTTCAAACCTCGGGCTTACTTCAGTGTGATACTTGTATGATGATGGGAAAGACAGACTTTGATGTTGTATAAATTTTAGCCATCCATCTGGCGTGGCAGCAAGCCCCTTTACAGTACCTGTGTCTGCGATGTGTTGGCACGAGCTATAAAAAACTGTGAACAAATTTGTGAAGGGAATGAAGGTCACTGGTCTGTTAACATGACCTTACGCTACTATTCAAGCAGCAAGGCGATCACTTAATCGCAGATGATTTCACCTATACGGCACATGCACCTTAATTACGTGAATTCTTCCGCGAATCATAGCTAATCACTGGTTGGGTTTAGGAAGCTAGAACACACATTTCTACAGTAGGTGCGCTAGACGATTCTCTTCACATCTATAAGAAAAACGAATTGATTTTAAAACTCTCAAAAAAATCGTTCCGGTCCTGGTCAAGGGTGCATGCATGTTTCTAAAACCAAGGCCATTGAGGGATTAAGCCATGAAGCCATACCTACCATTGTTTGTGTCTGGCGCAATGGAAGAAACTTACTCTTCGTACTCGAAGATGGATTTCGTTTCCCAATTTCCCAACTGATGGGTAAACTAGGTTAGGTTGGGTAAGCTAAACACTTAGGACAGTCCCTTCTGCCATTACACTGACGAATCAAACAGGAGTTGGCACAGCCAAACAGCTAAAAACAACGGGGAAACAAACTTAACAAGGAATGTTTAATTATGGGTAATGCATTACGGTATCAGTGGTTCATAGGTTACGCAATTACCAGTAAATGTCATTTTCAGGAAGGCGTCAAGAATTTGCGAATTTCAAGAATTAGCGAAGTGGGTTGAAACATAACCCTCGCTAAGTTGGGGGGTTACTGGATGTATTTTAGTTTTACTATGAATATAGTTATATATATCCCATCTAGTACTAGAAACAATTTCCAGACTTCATAGTTACATATTATTAGTCAGAATAGAGTGAATACAAGTATAATTGTAGTGGAAAACGAAAGGGGAAGCAGGGAACAGCATGGTGGAATGAAGAAGTGAGAGAGGCTGTGGCACAAAAGAAGAAAGCATATATATAGTGAGTGGATGAGAAACAGGGGTGTGGAAGAAGTTGAGAGGCGGAAGAGAAAGTTATGTAGAGAGGAAGAGAGATGTGAAAAGATTAGTAAGAGAAAGTAAAAAGAGAGTGGATGAGGAATTTGTGAAGTCCAGGGAATGTAAGAAAATGTTCTGAAAAGAGGTAAAGAGAATGTGACAGGGTGACAGGGAAGTTAGTCGGTGAGTGAAAGAAAAATAATGGTATTGCTGGTGGAGAAAGGAGAAAAAGTGACCAGACGGAGAGAACACATTCAGCAACTGTTAAACATAGAAAATAAATGTTGTGCAAGGATAAGTGGCTGGGGAGTGGCTGGGAGACGGAGGGATGTGAGAAGGGAGGAAGAAACTGGTTACTGTTTTTGATGGCTTTAAGGGATGCAGAGATTAGGCCCTACTTGAGAAGTTACTCCCAAGTGGTGGAGACCACCGTCTCTCAGCCCCCTTACCTCTAGCCCATCTTAGATCTCTGAATTGTACATGTTTATTCCTTATTGCGCCCTGGTCATCATTTTCTGTTAATCTAAACATCCCCATGTGTGTTTCTGATACTTACCATAACAGTAGCCTATAAATATATTTAGTGGGTATTAATGGTTGTAAAAGGGACCTTTTGGGTTTATGAGTGGGATGCCCATTACCAATTAGGATAAATCCCAAAGGTTTTGTGCTTTCGTTATCGTGCAATTTCTTATCAGGCACTGGACTCAGTACATGTTGTGTGCAATAACCAACGGATCACTTACACCATCAACTACAGTGTCCTTTTTTTTTTTTTTTTTTTTTAAATCTGACTGCTAGTATATCCCTCAGATTAAATACAGCAATCCGGCATTTTCTATAGTGCAGATCCAAACTGGTACAGAGTAAAGCAAAGGTTGATGTAAATAGTTCTTATCTTGACTGCATAATGTTGCACATTTTAGGTGACTTGGGAGGTATATTATGCTTCGGCCTTTTAGTGTACATATCTATCATCCAATTTCTCTCTCTCTCTCTCTCTCTCTCTCTCTCTCTCTCTCTCTCATGAAATCTCTGAAGCTATTTGGTAATCAGTTTAACTCGGAGACGTATGCATTTGGTAATAATTCTTGGGTAGGTAGTAATTGTTATACATGTAACGGTTCACAACTGATAATAATCAATGTCATTTAAGACTTTCGGTTCTTGTGAATCACTTTTAGCTTCATTAAAATAGTTTGATGTTAGTCATAATAAAGTAAAAGTTGACACGAACACAAGAATTAAGTCAAGTCGCACTACGTGTTAAAAACTAACGTACCTTGTTTAAGAGGTGAACTGCTATTGTTCGAAACATTCCACGCCTATGTAAAATTAAATCACCAAGTGCCGTGTTCAAAGCAGCTTTGTAAAGTCGTAACACTTTTCCTCAGCTACTTTTTCTGCGCACTAAGTGTCAGTATCCTTTTGTATATATTTTGTGCAAAGTATGTCGATATTGGAGCGAAATGAATAACATACAAGAGCATGTTTTTTTTAATTAAGCATAATATATTGCAAAGGGAAACGTCTAACGAAGCCTCGTGTGTCACACTGGATAAAGCCTACATTCTACCTCGGTGCTGATGAAAATACGTGATTAACGATGCAAAAGTAAGTTGTTGTTAGTTTGTTTAGTTTTCTCAAAGGAAGCAGAAAAAAACAGCTTTGTAGAAACGATAAAAATTTGTGAGATTCATGAAGACAGTAACAGCCAATCCCATCTTACAATACCGAGGCGACACCCGAGGCTAGGCTACCATACACCAGCACATGTATGGGTGGATAACCAGCCAATATCCCATGTTGGATTATGATGGAAAAGGCTTCCGTTGCCTCTTCGGGATGGAACCTTTGCAAGGTCGTCACTCCAACTAGGGCCTTTTAACCACCAGACTACTTGCTGAAGATGCTTTTTATAGCATTTCGTTGGCTTTGGTAGAATATTAGTAAAGTATGCTTAAACGAAATTAAAATAATCATAGCCTACTGTTCCTGTTCCGTGTGGTATCGGAATTGCGTCCTTTCAAACAACGGACCACGTATGTAACTCCCTGACCACCACCTTCCCAGTTGACTCTCTTATTTATTTCGAAACTTCTTTATTTCTTCCTTGGTCGTTCCATGTATTTTTGGAGGGTCTTTTTATTCCTTTTTGTTGCCTTTTGTTTTTTTCCATGTCCATTATTATTATTTTTTTTTTAACCTCTCGGTCACTATATACTTTCTGGTACATTTTTGTGATTGTGACATTTATTATTTTGCTGATACTGCTCTCGTTATATCTACTTGTTGATATTTTTACCACTTCCATACTTGGTTTTTCTTTTAGTAAATGGTTGTTTTGTCTTGTCTTTTTACATAATCCCCTTTCCTTTAATTTCCCCCACACACCCTTACACCCTCATTAATTTAATTTGTGTGTTCAGTATTCCGCACTGACATTATAATTATTACGCTTTGCTTGGGTTGTTATTCACTGACACATTCAGCTCCATAGAGAATAATTTATTTTTATACCAGGTAAGAGGATTGTTCTGTGCTGTGTGTGTGTGTGTGTGTGTGTGTGTGTGTGTGTGTGTGTGTGTGTGTGTGCGTGCGTGTGCGTGTGTGTGTGTGTGTGTGTGTGTGTGTGTGTGTGTGTGCGTGCGTGTGCGTGTGTGTGTGTGTGTGTGTGTGTGTGTGTGTGTGTGTGTGTGCGTGTGTGTGTGTGTGTGCGTGTGTGTGTGTGTGTGTGTGTGTGTGTGTGTGTGTGTGTGTGTGTGTGTCTGTCTGTCTGTCTGTCTGTGTCTGTGTGTGAGTACGTTTTCCGATTAATTAATGCCAACAAACACATAAGCAGGTCATATATTATTAAATGGTCTAAGGCAGCCTGGTCTCGTGAAAAAGCTAACATATATTATTAAGAAATGCCTACGAACCCATCTGGAAGGGTACTCAGAGCACAGTAATACCAAAACAAGTTCTGAATCTAACGCAGCTAAATGCCAGGCGAACTTTTGCCCTCGACTGTATATTTCTAGTATCAGTACAAAAGGATTAGAGGCTGTTCTCCATATGCTATGCGTTTACTTGTACTTCTGAGTTATATTACATATGTCTATCTATCTATCTATCTATCTATATCTATCTGTCTATGTCTGTCTATCAATATCTACCTATATCTATGTCTATCTGTCTATATCTATATATCCGTCTATCTATCTATCTATCTATAAATTGTATCTCCACACCATAGTGTTAAACCTAGCTGATGATTAGTGTTCAAGGCCGAAAACTGACCTTGCCCGATAATCTTTACCTCTTACTGATAATTCTCAACCCTGAATCACTTCATTTTTCTCTGTCCTCAACCATATAACCAAGTTAGTCTAAATCAGATCAAAATTGGCTGAGCTGACTTCGCTCATTACAGTATCTATGGAACATGACCTTGTTCGGTGAAAAATTAGCCACCCATTCCTGTGATAATCCTCAACCATTACACCAAGTATTAATCACATCCACTGGGCAGTTTTTTCCATAACCTTACTAATATGGTCAGACAGAAGAACAGATACTGCGCGTCCACACCTGAGCTTGAACAAGTGCTGGCAACACGTATACAACACAATAACGAACACGTTGCAACCATGTTGGGAACAGCAGCGTCCAGATCATGTTGTCAACATCATGATGAAGTCTCAGCTGCCTAGTATGGACATTTATATCCCATCGTCTCTGCCGCCAGTGTTCGAAGCTGCACTGAAACATGTTTGCATACATCCGTCCAAATACTGCTGCATACATGTACCCAAACATGTTGCCAACCGTGTTGTCAACATAAGTTCGAGGGCACGTGTGGACGCGCACTACAGAAAAACAAACCAACCCAAAAACAAAACCTCTTGAGCTACCCGCGCAGCCACAATAAAGTGGTAAGTGTGGGGATAACGCACTTCCATTGATCTATAACGGACAAGGTTTGAAGACACTCGAGTAAACCAAAGTGTATTCAGCGGGGCCACATCATAAAGACTGCATTTTCTAATTTTTGTGAGCTGTCTTGCGAAAAGCAGATTACAAAGAGTATGTACAGTACACTAATGAACCATAATCTCTCTCTCTCTGTCTCTCTCTCTCTGCCTAGAAGGTACTGGTAGCCATTTCACCCTCACGGAACATAGACCTGTTGTCCAGTGTTCAAATGGTAGTTGGATGGTTTACTAGAGTGTGCAAGTAAATGTTACCGATGACACCTTTATTCTTGCAGTCAAGAAAAACTTTGAACTACTAGTACCAGGATTTCGTTTGTGTGAAATTCTGACCACTGCTTCCAGCCACTGACTACGGCTTGCATCCAAGGGTATGGGGTAAAGACGTAGGCAGAAACTACTGCACATGAGTGTGCTATCGACAGCAAAACTTCTGTTGCCTTCAAGCTTCTGTATTTTAGGGCTTTGAAAATCTGCTTGATGAATCCGCGGAAAGACATGATCATATTCAGCCACACATAGACCTACTCAGGGTCGTTTAAAAAAGACTAGTTAGTTTTAAGTGTATGAAGAACAAAACAGAAAAGAGGTGAGAGCTGCTGGCGATAGTACAATATACATATATAATACAAGCGCACCTCTCACCAAGCGAAAAAACTAGTTTACTCAAATTCTTAAGTGTGTATTCGTGTTCCTTGTGTGCGGACGTGCGTGATTGCGTGCGTGCAGCCCTTGGATTTAGTGGCCAATTAGTCACTAACGTAATATTAGTGTGTCAGCTCCCCCATGGTTCAAACGAGACCTTAAATCAGTGAGTTCATTTCCCAGGGGAACGCCGACCAGTACCTCACCTTTAGTGGCTGAGGTGAGGAAAATGGTTCAGTTTGCTAGGGTCATTATTGCCTGACAAAAATTCCCGACGTGACTGTTGCCGGAACACGCCCCTTCAGCTCCCCCTTCCCCACTAACCCCTCTGCTTCCGCATTATTTATCCCTTTCCCCTCAACCCCACACTCTCCCTCCAGCCCACCCATTCCACCTTCTCCATCCTTCCTCTTTCCCTCACACTCTTCCCTCCAGCCTTCTTTTCTCCGACTACCCTCATCCCCCTCCCCCCCTCTCTCTCTCTCTCTCTCTCTCTCTCTCTCTCTCTCTCTCTCTCTCTCCAATGGAATACAGTTGCAGGGGACGAATTTGCTTTTTTTTTTTTCTTTTTTAAGCGTGGTTGCCATACACTGCGGCAACAAAAATTATAATCTTCCTTAGTAGCGGTGTAAGTCTAGACCAGTGGTTCTTAACCTATGGGTCGCGACCCAAATTTGGGTCGCCAAGCCATTTGGAGTGGGTCGCCAAGAGACAAATATATTACTGATATTATTAATGTTGTATACTATTACTTTTTAACATATTACTGTACTTGTCGATACTTCATACTTTACGTTCTCTCTCTCTCTCTCTCTCTCTCTCTTTCCTACAGTAGGCGATTGCATTTGGCTTAAAAAAAAGATTACCATGCACACAACTGGGAGTAGAGTACCGGTACTGTACATTTTATATTTTATAACTTAACCGTTTTCATTTTGGAGCAATGATGGCCAGCTCATGGCTTACGTACGGTACCGAGGTCCAGAAGACATGGAAGAGGAATTTCTGTTCTGTCGGCCACTACACACAACAACAACCAAAGAAGATATTTTCAGTACTGTGGGCTGAAGGGCTTCAGTGGAATCAGTGTTTTATGTCTGTTGTGACTGTGCACCAGCAATGCTGAGAGTACGTCATGGCTTCATTGCTAGAGTTAAAGAAGAAAATCCATTCGTGCTGATTGTTCACTGTCTCCTTCACCTTGAGAATCTTGCTCCTCAGGGGTTGTCACCTGAGTTACAGAAAGTGATGCAGGAAGTCATCCAGGTAGTCAGTTTCATTAATCTAGGGCTGTGCCCTCCAGGATCATCAGTCGGATGTGTTTTGATTTTGGTTCAGAACATGTACACGTGTTGTACCACTCTGAGGTTAGGCGGCTGTCACGAGGAAGGGTGCTCCAACGGTTGCCTGAAATACGGAACGAGACTGAGATATTTCTAGCAAAAAAGAATCATTCACTGGCCCCAAAGATTCTCTGATTCAAAGTAGGTGATGCAAATGGCTTATCTTGCAGATATCTTTGCTGAGATTAACGCCTTGAACATATCAATGCAAGGTCACGATCAGACATTAGTTGGGCTGTCAGAGAAGGTAACTGCATTCAAGGGGAAACTGAAGCTGTGGAAGAGTAAAACTGAGACTGGGAAGACTGTGTCGTTCCATCTTTGAGTGAATTTCTGAAAGACGAAAAATTTTCTCTCACCCAGGTCCAAAGCATCATTGTGGAACATATCTCCAGACTAATCGAAGAGTTTTTCACTACATTCCTAAGAATGTGATGAAATATGCCTGGGTAAGAAATCCCTTCAGCATTGAAGCTGAAGACTTACCTGACGAGATTTCGAACATCAGCTACCTCCAGGAGCAGCTCATCGAGGTTCAGAATGATGAAACACTTCGTTATGATTTCAGGAAACAAAACGAATCACTGAGCTCATTCTGGATCAGAGTTTACAAAGAAAAAAAAAAATTCTAGGAAGTGAAGCCCTGAAAGCACTCCTTCCCTTTGCTACAACTCATCTGTGTGAGACAGGATTTTCTGCACTCACACAGTACAGAAACCGTCTACAACCAGAGCATGACCTAAGATGCAGTCTGTCATCTAAATCACCCCGGGTTTGAGAAGCTGATTGAAACTTTCCAGTGCCAGGGATCTCACTGATTATAGTACTTTATGTCTCAGGCAACATCCAAAATAGTGACTCTCTCCTTAATGGTCAGAGTAAATAAGTGTGTAATGAACATGAATGAATTATTTTGATTTTCTGATCTTCGATTTATTTTTTTTCCTGCCAATATGTGTTCATTTAGTTCTTAGGAAGTACATATAATAAAAATGAAATTTATTTATTATGACATCACTAAAATATTGATATATTACTTTGGTTTTAGTCACATGATATTACACATATGTTTGTTTCAGTTCTGGTGCAGTGTAAGTTTAAGAGGGTTTGGGTCACCATATACTGTAGACCATCTTATGGATTTTGGGTCGCCAAGAAAAAAGGTTAAGAACCACTGGTCTAGACCAATTAAATGAAGAATGCAAATTATCTTATGACTTAGGATGGCATAGGCTGTGAAAGTTAAATTCCCTATAATCATTACGTTCAGATAAATAGTATCTATACATATAAGCTGCCCCTAAAAATACCGTGCTTTCTGACACTGAAATGTTTAATACTGTGGAAATACAGCAATTTAGGCCTGACTTCGACATTCAGGTGTAAACAAAGAAAATATTCGTGTGGGCTATATGACGTGGTGACGGGGAGGCAAAACGAGCGGAAGGGAAGGAACCGTGAATTCTTCAGTATTTAAGTACGATTCTCTCATTTAAGTACTTCAAGGCATTCTGAAATCAAGGCCCAAAATAATGAGTCTGAAAGTGCCATTAGTGTGGATGATTTTTTTTTTTTTTTACACCTCTCCGCCTAAGGGCAGGAGTTTTATGTTTTGTCCTGTTTGTCTGTCTTTCTGGTGGTTCCATAGTTACTGTTGTAGACGGCCACCATTCTTTTCCAAGAACTATCAATAGCGGTGTTCCTCAGGATTCTGTCCTATGACCAACTTACTTTCCTCTATTCGTCAGTGACCTTCCAAGCTGTACATCTAACACTGTTCACTCATACGCTGATGACTTCGCCCTTCACCTTTTCATTTGCTTGTTGCAGCATCCATCTCACTGGCTACTTTAACAAACACGGGATGAGGCTATGACACACGTACTGCCTGACTTAGCTCATATCCCAGATTGGGGTACAGTTATTATTATTATTTTTTTTAATGCTTCATATACTCGGTTCATGTATCTTTCGACCAGTCAGAATCTTCTGCAGGAGTATGCATTAATTGAAAAAAAAATCCAGCTTAACCTTACATCATCTGTGGACATACTCGAAGTTGCATTCTCCCGGGATTTATCATCGAAAATCATATTGGTTCTTTTGTAAAATCAACTCCCACGAGATTAGATGTGCTAAGCTAACTCCGTGCTTTCTTTACCCCGTCACAGTTGTTGACTTTATACGGGTGGTTTATTCGCTCCTGTGTTGAGTACGAAGCTCCTCTGGGGGGAGGCTCCTAATGTACAGCTCTTCTCAACAAGCTGGAGACAAAAGCTTTTTGTTTCATTTACTCTCCTCCTACTGGATCCCTTCAACCCCTGTCTCTTCGACCCACTGTTGTATCTTTGTCCCTTTTCTATCGCTACTTCAATGGTCACTGTTCCTCTGAACTGTCTGCCTGCAGCCCTCTACCACTACGGCGGGCGTGCAGCACCCGTCTGGCGGCAAACTCTCATCCCTTTCCTGTCCAACTGTTATTCCCAGTCCTTCATGTATGCAACAGGTCAACTCTGGACTTGTCTTCTTCTGTCTGTATTTTCTACTACCTATGACCTCTTATAAACGCAGTGTGTCCAAGCATCTCAAAATGAACGGATCTTGACTTGGGCTTTCTGTTATTTTGTTTTTATTTTTTTCTATGAAGGAAATCTCTTGTGGGCTTCTGGCTTTTTGTTCCTTTTTCTATATATAAAAAAAATGATAATTATAATGATAGATTATGGCAGATTAATGGCTGGAGAAAAGCGGTAGATAGCTGATACACAGGTAATTAGTTATATAGACAAACATATCGATCAATCGATATGCTATCATAGTGAAGGGTATAGGTTAGAAAGGACGATGAAACGTAAGTAGTATGAGTTTTAGTGGCTTTGAGGTAGAAGAAGTAATAACAAAACATTCATTTCAGACGTAGATACTTTCAAAATACATTTTATCATCAACATCATCATCATCATCATCATCATCAACGATGGAGAGTGGGAGGGTTCAGAAAACAAGAAAAGATGAATCCTTACTGTGGGAGAACTAATCAATAGCATACCCAGTGAAATCGACCACACTCTTCCATACACCTTTACAGCCCTTGGAATCCTGACTTCATCTCACTCACATAACTAACCATACATATGCACCTCTTGTTATCTATGAGGTAGTCATTCCGACCATCATCTAGTTAAAATGGGTGCCATGCCACTGTCAAGCACTCCGCTATACAAAATTAATCAAACCAGCTCTATCCCCTGTCAGCTCTTTGGCCTCATCATTCTTTCACACGTTCATTAACCATATGCATCCATCATCTTCTTGGCCTACCATGCCGCCTTACAGTTCAAGCTCAGTCACTCGGGTTATACCCTTTCAAAAACACACCACAGATATAATGAGTCTACACCACGTGGTCCCTACTCCCTAGGTCATACAGTAGACTCACCCAAGATCTTATGGTAGTTCAGAAACGTCATTACAGAGAGGTAAAAAAAAAAAAAAAAAAAAAAAACCGTCCGCCAAATTCAATCTCATTTGCCTCTATCAGATCGTACGTTAGAGAAAGAATCCTAAAGCTCCATATCACTGTAATGTTCCTAATGGATTCATCTAGAACCATAACAACAAAACATGTCCTACAGACTTTTTTAGTTTTAAAACCCCTTCTGTGACTA
Organism: Coenobita brevimanus; assembly: GCF_032717465.1. Lineage (NCBI taxonomy): Eukaryota > Metazoa > Arthropoda > Malacostraca > Decapoda > Coenobitidae > Coenobita > Coenobita brevimanus. The sequence goes on from NC_137006.1 coordinate 13,485,361, forward strand.
CGAACTCGAAATATATGTTGGCAAATGTGGTAAAGTGTATACCTTTGTAATATTACTAAAAAAAAAAAAAAAAAAAAAAAAAAAAACTACCTAAGCAGTAAATTCTGTGATTCTACGTCCTCGACTTTAGAAACCGTCGACCCGTTCACTACTGTGACCTTTGAGTTTAGCTTGTTCCTTCCAGACAATCTTCTTCAGATTAAGAAAATCATTTGGAATCGGCAAGTTTAAATAGATTCTTCAATGAGCTTCTTCAATAGTAGAAGCTCTTTCTGAGTTGACGGGATCATCTGTTGATAGTCTGAATAAACTAATGCACCGTCATAGTGACGGGATTTAGATTAGGGATTTAGACTGCAAAAGAAAGGAAATCCAAATTTAGTGTAAATAATAGTAGGGGTAACATCTAAAAGCACAGAAGTGCATCACAAGTTTAGGTTCCATTCACGTGTACAAAATCGTACATAAAGGAAAGCAACCGCGACATCTAATATATATATATATATATATATATATATATATATATATATATATATATATATATATATATATATATATATATATATATATATATTTGGGGGGGAACATAGAGAAACGACTAACTAAAGCATGTGAAACGATCTCGGATTCAATCCCATTTAGGTCTGCAAAATCATACATAAGCGTACGCAAACGTAACAGTTCACACTATCATGGCGACCAGCTTGTTAGCGAGTACTTGAACTGCCTGATTTACGCTAATTGCCTTCTCCTAGAGGTAAGAACCTTTACTTTAACCCCCTTCGTTTGCTTCTCAGTATGTGTGTGTGTGTGTGTGTGTGTGTGTGTGTGTGTGTGTGTGTGTGTGTGTGTGTGTGTGTGTGTGTGTGTGTGCGCTCTCTCCCTCTCTCTCTCTCTCTCTCGCTCGCTCGCTCGCTCGCTCGCTGTGTGTGTGTGTGTGTGTGTGTGTGTGTTATTGTGACTTTTCGGTTTGAATACTAATAACTGTTCATGGGTATGTTGCCGATATATATATATATATATATATATATATATATATATATATATATATATATATATATATATATATAGAGAGAGAGAGAGAGAGAGAGAGAGAGATGTATATATATATAAAAATATATATATATATATATACAGTAGAGAGAGAGAGAGAGAGAGAGAGAGAGATGTAGGTGTGTGTATATTATATATATATATATATATATATATATATATATATATATAGCCAGACGCCTCAATCCCGTTTCGGGTGGCCACAAACAAATCGCCTCCAAGTCGCCCTGTCCCCCGCCATTTCACTGCCCTGCTCCCAACTCACACACCCCTCTCTCATATACCTCTCCACCCCATCCCTCCATCTCATCCTCGGCCTCCCCCTCCCTCTTCCCCCCTCCACCTCACTCACATACACTCTCTTCGTCAGTCTTTCACCCTCCATCCTCTCCACATGGCCAAACCACCTCAGTGTATTCCTCATAACGCTTCCTATCACACCCACATCCACACCACAACGCTCCTTTATATCCTCATTCGTCAGCCTGTCTCTCCATATGACTCCACAGGCTCCTCTTAAATAACTCATTTCCACTGCTCTCACTCTTGACTTGTGTCCTTCCAACAACGTCCAAGCTTCACTTCCATACGTTAGAGTTGGTATCACGATACTGTCATGTAGTAACTTTTTCACTTCCATGCTCACTTCCCTGCTTCTTATCACTGCTTTCAAAGAACCAGCAACCTTTCTTCCCTGCTGTACCCTTTCAAGCACTTCACCCTCCAGACCTCCATCCTTACTCATCACACTACCCAAGTACTTAAACGTACTCACATTTTCCAATTCCTCACCATCCAACCTCGCTGTACATTCACTGACTTCACCTCTCTCAAAGACCATCACTTTACTCTTCCCTACATTCACCTTTAGATTCCGTTTCTTACACACTCTCCCAAACTCATCCACCAAGCCTTGCAGCTCCACTTCGTCTTCACTCAGCAACACAGTATCATCTGCAAACAGCAGTACAGGGAGTTTCCAAACACTATCCTCTCTCACCAGGGCCACTCCAACATCCACTACCCTACCTTGTACCTCTTTTATTACCCCATCCATGTACAGATTGAACAACCATGGAGACATGACACATCCCTGTTTCAACCCAACTTTCAAAGAGAAAAATTCACTCAGTTCACCATCCACACGCACTGCTGCCTTCGCACCATCGTACATACTCTTCACAGCATTCAACAACTTCCCATCTACTCCATACATTCTTAACATTTTCCACAATATATATATATATATATAATGTGTCCGACTCTGGGCATAGGCTTCACAGCCTACTCTCAAGGCCCAGCAGTCCTCCTACATACCATACACCTCTCAACATGTCACCACTTTGGCGCTAACACTCACCGTCCATATTGAATACATGCTAGGGCTGTCTCATACAGGACTGGTGTATTGGTATTAGCGGGGGTATATTTACGACATGTCGGCGGGTCTTCTGGTAGATCTGTAGTCTGGTATGAAATTCAAATCCTTAACCCGCCCCGTCCCGACCACTTTTTGACCACTGGTACCCCCCAATCCCGACCATTTTTCGACCCTTTTTTTTTTTTTGCTAAAACTTCCGCTTTTGGTGAGAAACATCGAAAATTCATAGAGAAATCGCTCACCTGAGGTTTAAAATACTCATTACAGGTAGGAGAGCCTCCTTACCTTACTGCGTTTTCTATCAGGCTGGCACCAAAGAAAACGAGTTCTATGGGAGGATAACTATTTCACACCACTCATAAACGGTATTTATTTCTTTACTGTTACGAATTTATATGTAGTACAAGAGTATATTGGTTTTCAAGCAGTAATATAGGCATTATAAGCATTGTTTCACTCACTAATACCTGACCTTTTTTTGCCACATTACCTGATCATCATTTCTAACTGTTTCTTCCTCTAATGCTATGTAAAGTTTTTCCTCCACATTGTCATTGATTGGGGAATCACTCTGGCCCTGAATTTCGTACTGTGGCATGACATGGCTATACTGGCCAGGTCACTGATAACAGGTGAATTGCTGAGAAAAGGGCATGCAGGGGGGGGGAGGAGGTCATGCTGGGTAAGGCATTGTCTCTGCCTGGCATCTTGTTGAGGAAGGTGTCCCGTGTATACGTACCAAAAAAGACTTGCGGAAATTGAAAATTGTGGAAATTATGAACCTTGCAATTGCAGGACGTTGAAGTACGTCCTCGGGATTAGCTGTGACAAAATGTGAGGACGTGGAAGTACGTCCTCGGGACGGCACGGGTTAAACTGTTCCCTGCCCCAACGGGGTTTTGAACCTGGGTCCAATATATATATATATATATATATATATATATGGATTTTTTCTCTTGGTAGTTGCAGTGGTAATATTGTTTCTTTATTTCCAGTAGTTTTATCTTTTATGTTATTGTTTGTCATTCTAGTCTCAAATGTCTGGACTGAGTAACCTAGCCACAAGGGCCACTACGCTTCCGCAAAATATTTTTTTTTTCAACATTTAGAGATGTTTTCCAGATTCGACATCTATTTTGAGAGCTTTGATCAGTATATCTGAAAATATTCTTGCATTTTTTTGTTTTGGCAGCCGTAATTTCCTTCAGTTACATTAAGGTAATATATGGAGTAACAGTTTTGTAGAGGTTAGAGAGTTTTGGAAAATAAGTCAGTTTAATGCTTGCTCTCAAGTGCCAGTGTTTTCACAAGCGTTACATAGGATGTACAGGTGGTATGAAGCCTCGTAATCCATTGAAGATAAAGTAAACTCTGAGGTGAAAATACAGTGACAGTTACTGGGTGTGGTGGAAGTTTAAGTAGCTGTAACTAAGAGTCGTATTCTTAAATCTGATATCGCAAAATGGGTTGTTGATCCCCCGTATATTTTTAATTATGTTTTAAGTACAATGACGATGATGGAACGTATTAATCTTCCCATATGGATGCTGACAGAGTTCTGTAATATGGGAAGCAGGCGACCATATCAGATAACCACAGGCGTTACATAAATGACCTTCCGTAATTCGGGGTTTGCACTCCACTTTTCGATATCAGGTTTAACTCTGCATACGGCCTTTAGATTTTCCCCCTAGTCCTGGTGCGTTGGTGAGCATTATAGAGCTAGGAGGAAGAGATGATGCGAAGTTTTCCAATACAGGGAAAATCTGCCTTTGGTGTGAGCTGAAAACGTTGAAGCAGTTAACCCTCTCAGGATGGGAAACCCTCTAGAATTCTTTGGCAGTTAAAGCCAGACAGTTTTATTTAGGCAACAGTAAGTCATAGGACACTGAGAGTTTCTGTGACGCAAAAATTTCGTACATTAAGGGAGTGTATTAAATGTAAGTTAAGTAAAGAAAAAAAAAATGCTCTCTCATGTATAAATTGTTGGTGAGCATTTAAAGACACTGAGAAAGCGACGCCAGGAAGCCTCCCGAGCTAGACAATTTTATTAAGCTGACAGTCAATACATACCCCAAGTAATGTTAATACCATCACCATTAACTCTTACATGATCACGTTTTCTTTTTTTCCTTTCCTTTTTTTTTCCCCAACCAATTGCACATATTATATTTAGCTGAAAGTACGGTATAGGAGCCTGAGAGTGATAATACTTGACAAAAATATCGTGGCAGTGAATGGAGTGAGCTGAAAGTTAAACAAGTGAGAGTAAGTCTCTGTTCCGTGCTGGTGTGTTGTCTCGTTAGTTGGCTGGGCGGAAATCTTGGAAAATATTGTCTCGGGAAAGAAAATCCACTTTAAACACTTTACTGCTATGACATCTTTCATATTATAGCCTTCTCTTGCTATTTCCAGGCGTTTTTCTTAAATTCATGAAGAATCTGTATTAATGAATGGAATAATGATGGCTGCATAAGCCTCTCTACGATAAGTTCTGAATAACGCCATTTGGAGTCAGCAGGAATAATTACAATGTATTAGAACTTAAGAAAGTGAAAATAATGCCCTTTTTCATTACCGGTGTGTTGTTAAGCCTCACAGAGAAAGTAACGCTTACTGGCTGGGTGGAAATCCTGGACAATGTGGCACTTGGAAAGGAACTTGATTTTAAGCACTTTACCGTAACAAGTCATTCCTCCGTGAAGTGAACAGACATTGTTATAGCAAAAGTAATATAAAATGACGGTATGACTATGAATTAGATTTGTCCGACTGTAGCAAAAATTATACGAATAAGGCGCCATTAATCCAATGGGGGTCTCCATGAAATGGAGGAAGAGTCTACTGGCAGCAAAAATAATATAAAAAGGACACCTGTCATGGGGACATCTGCCAAGTGTAATGAAACTGTATGCGGCAGCAGAAATAATAAATTACAAAATCCTTACCAGCGGGTCGATAATATGTGAATAAAACTGACTCACTGTTACAAAACTAATAATAATGATAAAGATTTTCATTCTGCAGAAATTAATTCATTAGACTGGCAAGGATATGGATATAGTGGTTAGTATTTCAGCTGATGTAGGGCAATTGTAATGAGTACACGGAAAGCCACGTCAACAAAAAAGGATGAAATATGACACGATTGTCCTTGAGGCCGATAACTAAGAAATACTCGTATATTTGGTATTCCATCTAACACTAGACAGTTTTTTTTAGGTCACATATATCTTCGATAGCCTGAATATTACAAGTAAAATAATAAAAATGTCATCTTGACTAAGGAGGTAATATTATGGTATCCAAGAGCAATGACAAGAAAATCAAACAATGGAGTAGCCGGTGAAATAGTCAAAAAATAAATTCACTCATCATTCAAGACTTCAAGATTCTCCTAAAGAGAATACTTGACTCAGACATTGTCCCGAATTGAGTGTGTGTGTGAGTATGTATGTATGTGTGTGTGTGTGTGTGTGTGTGTGTGTGTGTGTGTGTGTGTGTGTGTGTGTGTGTGTGCTGAGCCCTCTTGTAATAGATAAAGTATAGTTAGATGATGATGATGATGGTGACAATATATTCTCCACTCGCATCCACTTCTGCATCTGTCTCCTCTCCTTCACCACTCCCCATTCATTTTCCTCTTTTCTTCCTTTCTACCCGGAAAGAAAGATGAAAAAATCTGAGCGTAGTGAAGCTGACGCTGCGCAAGGAAGCGAGGCGTCTGGGCTGCTCGATAATGCCACCCCCCTTACCCCCCCCAGCCTTGTCGCGTACCACCATCCACTCCACCTAGCCCATTCACTCAGCCACTCACCCAATCCTTCTATCAACACCCAAACACCCATCCACTCAACTATCTGCCTGCCCACTGACTCACTTACTCACCTACCTACAAATCCGTCCACGAGCCCATTCACTCACCAACCTACCTACCCACCCACATACCCGTCATCCTACCTACTCACACACCCTTGCCTCTACCTAAGCTCACACATGCACAAGTCCATACGTACCCACGACACACCTATCCTCCTACCTACTCACCTACACATCTATATTCATACTTACCCACCATCCCACCTACTAACCCATCCATCAACCCACATCCCAACCTCCTACTTATCCACAAACCCAGTTGTCTATTCACCCACGCTTCCACCTACCTACACACTCAATCAACCACCCACCTACCTTCCCAGCTACCTGCCCACTAATCTACCCACCTACCTACCTACTCACCTACCCACCGACCCCCCCATCCTCCCACTACCTACCTACCTACCCAATTACCCACCTACCTTTCCATCCTACCACAGAACCCACACATCTACTGTATATACCAACATATCCTTCTATTATAGGTGAAGAGGAACTAACTTAAGGACGCAAGAGAGTAGAAGAGAAGTTCCAGAGTCCGTCGTGAGAAGTTAAGAATGAGATTGAGGCTATTGTAAACTAGGTGTGAGTTACAGTGAGATAAGAGTGAGAGTGAAAAGAATGAAAACTGAAAAGGAAGTGCGGGGACGGTGAGTGAAAGGTTTGTAGAATGAGGGAAAGAGAATGTGTGAGGGAGAGTAAACACATTTAGAATGAAACCTTAAAGAAGCATCCCTCTATCTCTCTATGCACCCATCTACCCATCCAGCTATCGACTCATCCATCCACTTATCTATCCATCCATCTGTCCATCTATCTATCCATTCATCTATCCATCCATTCTTCTATCAGTCCAATTCTTTTTCCGTCCTTCTATACATTCATCTGTTCAACCAACTGTCCATCCATCTATCCCTTAGAATTGGAAATAAAAAGGAAAACTTTAGTGACTCTATGACTAATACTCAACTTACTTGCATTATTCTAACACATAAATAAGCAATAACAAATACAAATTATTTAAACCTAGTCGTCGGTGCATCGAAATAATTAAGAAAGCTAACAAACTAGGTATATTCATCGGCAGAACTTTCGAATTCAGATGGGAAAGTCTCGTCTTTCTATATGTCTACCTATAGCCAGACACCTCAGTCCCGCAAAAGGTGCCACAAACAAATCGCCTCCATGCCGTTCTGTCCCCTGCCAATTCGCTGCTCTCTCCCCAGCTCACATCTCTCTCTTATATACCTTTCCACTTGATCCTTTCATCTCATCCTTGGTCTCCTTTTCCCTCTCCCCACCCTTCAACTTCATATGCACTCTCCTCGTTAGTTTCTCGTTTTCCATCTTCTCCACATGACCAAACCACCTCAGTGTATTTCTTCTAACGTTTTCTAACGCATCCACATCCACACCACACTTCCTTAAATGACATTCCGTCTCTCCATGCAGCATCAATTGCTCCTCTCAAATAACTCATTTCCACCACTTTCACTGTTGAATTGTGTCCTTCCAACAAGGTCTAAGCTTCACATCCATACATTAAAGGTGGTAGTACTATACTACCATACAGCAACTTTTTTACTTCCATGCTTACTTCCCCTCTTCTTATCACTGATGTCAAAGAACCAGCAACCTTTCTTCCACGTTGTACCCTTTCAAGCACTTCATCCTCAAAACCTCCATCCTTACTTGTCATACTACCCAAGTACTTAAATGCGCTCACATTTCCATTTCCTTATCATTCAGCCTCACTGTGCATTCAGTGACTTCATTTCTCTCGACAACCACAACTTTACTCTTCGCTTTATTCACCTTCAGATTCCGTTTCTTACACATTCTCCCAGTTTCATACACCAAACCTAGCAGTTCCACTTTGTCTTCATTTAACAATACAGAATCATCTGCAAACTACAGAACAGGATATTTCCAAACATTGTCCTCTCTCATTAGGGCCGCACCAACATCCACTGCCCTACCTTGTATCTCTTTTATAACTTCATCCATATTTACTGTAGGTTGAACAACCATGGACACATGACAGATTCCTGTTTCAGTCCAACATGCAGATAGAATAATTCACTCACCTCACTATCCACACGCTCTGGAGCTCTTGCGCCTTCATACGTACTCTTCACGGCATTTAACAGCTTCTCATTTACTCCATATATCTACCAGCTGCGATAGTGAAGCTGGTATTGTTTTCAGTTTGACTGTCTGCGTATCTGTTAGCACGATTACTTTGCAATCGCTTAAGATATTATCACAAAATTTTATAGGTGTGCACTAGAGATGGAAATCTCCTACGAGTTCGAAATTGGTGAAAGTAGGTCAAGGTCTGTGTGTCTGTTAGCACGATAACTTCGCAACCGCTCAAAATATCATCTAAAAGTTTTACAGGTGTGTAGTAGGGATAGAAATCTCCTGCGAGTTCGAAATCAGTGAAAGTTGATTAAGGTCAAGGTCATATTCCGAGCCACGCTAGATAATTATTTTTCAGCTATAGTCTGACAGATCGAAACGTAGGGTTTTGGTGGAGTCACCCCCTCCCTGCACTGTTGCCACGTTTCCGAGCTGACCTCTCCATCAGCGATGACCTTGACACTGTTTCCCTCTTGTGATCTCCGTTTTTCTAATACCCCCTATACCCCTGCCACCAACACCCCCTATACCCCTACCCCCAACAACACCCCCATCAACAACACCCGCTATACCTCCACCACCAACACCTCCTATAAATATAGACCCCCACCATCAACACCTGTATAATAATTAGCCGTTGATAATTGCTATACTTTTATTGAGAGCATACATTCTACCCTATTGCTCAAACTCCCTAATCTTACAATCCCATCTGTCTTAATCCTTCCCACTGCCTTCGTTCCTAAATCCCTTAATTGATCTATTTTTAACCTAAGTGTCCCCACACCTTTTAAACCATTTACCTCTCTGTCACTATTCTCCACCATATGTATCAACTTGTATTATATTGTGTATAGAACTTTCATACTGTATGCTGTACTACTGTATAATGTATAAGAATACCCACTGTTTAGTGGAAATAAAGTTTTATTATTATTATTATTATTATTATTATTTCTCTCTCTCTCTCTCTCTCTCTCTCTCTCTCTCTCTCTCTCTCGCTAGATTTTGTTATGTGTCATCCATGGTTTTTTACTTCCATTTTTTATGTATGGATTATAATTTTGACTTTATTTCCGCACCACCCTTGAGGTAAAAGTCACGGCGCGTTTTTTTTATAGAGGTTTCCCCAATAGGCCTAAATCCTGTAGGGGGTTGGTGACCTCCCACAGCGTACACACAAACACGTGTCGCGTGAGTGCTGCCACCCCAGAGCTGTTTGATATATTTATTTTAATTATGAAAGGATCGCCTCTTCCCACTTTTATCCCTTCAAATTTTCTTGCAATTATACTTGCTAAATTAATTAGCAATGTTAGAAGTGTTGGGGAAGTAAATAATAATTAGAATATTTTTAGAGCAACACTGCCAAATTTTTATGCCACGTTTCTCTATTATCGTATAATATAGTATGCAGAATAGTTTTATTCTTCCTTGATACATGTCAGCACTTTCATTACAGTTATATTAGTATGAGTTATGTTTATGTATCATTCCTACTACACAAACCACAGGCGTTATACATCGTAGGGTTAGGAAACATGGCAATAGTGTAGGGAGGGGGTGACTCCACCCAAACCCTATGTTACGAGGAGGAACACTATAGCGCTGGTGTGATTCCTCCCTTGGGGGGGGGGGCCGCCTGGTTCTTTATATTATCTCTATCCATTCTGTCATATACTTTCTCCAAATCCATGAAGGCCACATACAATTTCTTTCCCTTCTCTTGAAACATTTTTACTAAATATCTTAAGTTGAATATCTGATCTACACAACCTCTTCCCTTTCCTGGAACCTCCCTGTCCTTCTCCAACTAATTCCTCTGTTATTTCCTTAACTTTGTTGATAGGTATCCTACCATATATTTTTCCATTGCACTAAAAAGACAAATGCCCCTATGATTACATACACTTCTTCTCCTCTTGCCTTGGTACAGAGGAATAACTATACCTGACTTCCAATCCCCCAGGATTCTATCTTCCTCCCAGGCCAATCTGCACATCTTCCATATCCATTCTACTACTATCTCTCCCTAGTGCTTTAGTTGTGCACCACACATTCCGTCAATTTCTTGGGTTTCCCCCATTTTAATTTTTTTCAGTGCTTCCCCTACTTCCATCCTACTGATCTCTTCCTCCCTTCTCATCTCCCCCCTTCTCTCAGCCATTTCCCAGCCAGTTATACTCACATTACTTTCATTCTCTATGTTTAACAGTTCCTTTATGTGTTCTGTCCATCTTCTCACTTCTCCATTCTCCATTTTCAATCTATCATTTTTTCTTTAACTCCCCTACTACCTGCCTTATCACCCTGTCTGACTCGCTTTACCTTCTTTCAGAACAATGTCTTACATTCCCTCCACTTCACGCTCAGATTCCCTCCAAAATCCTCATCCAGTCTCTTCTTACTTTCTCTTACCAGTCTTGAGTGTAAAGTGGAGGGACTGTAAGAAGATGTTCTGGAGAGAGGTGAAAAGAGTAAGACAAGGTGGAAGTGAGGTTAGCAGGGGAGTGAAAGATATAAATGATAGATTACCAGTGGTGAAGGGAGAAAAAGTGAGCAGATGGAGAGAACACTTTGAGGACTTGTTGAACATAGAGGATGGAAGTAATGCGAGTATAAGTGGTTGGGGAATGGCTGGGAGGAGGAGGGAGGTGAGAAGACACGAAGAAATCAGTAGGATAGAAGTTGTGGAAGCAATGAAGAAAGTTAAATTGGGGAAAGCCCCAGGAATTGATGGAGTGTGTGGTGAAATACTGAAGTATGGGGGAGAGATAGTAGTAGAATGGATGTGAAAAATGTGCAGATTGGCCTGGGAGGAAGGTAGAGTCCCGGAGGATTGGAAGTCAGGTAAAATTATTCCCTTGTACAAAGGAAAAGGGAAAAAAGAAGTGTGTGGTAATCATAGGGGCATCTGTCTTCTTAGTATAATAGGAAAAGTGTATGGTAGGATACTTATTGACAGAGTTAAAGAACAGAGGAATTACTTGGAGAAGAACAGGGAGGCTTTAGGAAGGGAAGAGGTTGTGTAGATCAGATATTCATTCTTAGATCTTTAGTGGAAAAGTTTCTAGAAAAGGGAAAGAAGTTGTATGCGGCTTTCATGGATTTGGAGAAAGCATATGACAGGGTGGATAGACAAGGATTGTGGAAAGTATTAAGAATATATAGAGTAGATGGGAAGTTGTTGAATGCTGTGAAGAGCATGTATGATCGTACTAAGGCTGCAGTAAGTGTGGATGGTGAACTGAGTGAATTTTTCTCTTTGAAGGTTGGGCTCAAACAGGGATGTGTTATGTCTCCATGGTTGTTCAATCTGTACATGGATGGGGTAATAAAAGAGGTACAAGGTAGGGTAGTAGATGTTGGAGTGGCCATGGTGAGACAGGGTAGTGTTTGGAAACTCCCTGTACTGTTGTCTGCAGATGATACTGTGTTGTTGGGTGAAGACGAAGGAGAGCTGCAAGGCTTGGTGGATGAGTTTGGGAGAGTGTGTAAGAAACGGAATCTAAAGGTGAATGTAGGGAAGAGTAAAGTGGTGGTCTTTGAGAGAGGTGAAGTCAGTGAAAGAACAGCGAGGTTGGATGGTGAGGAATTGGAAAATGTGAGTACGTTTAAGTACTTGGGTAGTGTGATGAGAAAGGATGGAGATTTGGAGGGTGAAGTGCTTGAAAGGATACAACAAGGAAGAAAGGTTGTTGGTTCCTTGAAAGCAGTGATAAGAAGCAGGGAAGTGAGCACGGAAGTGAAAAAGTTACTACATGACAGTATTGTGATACCATCTCTAACGTATGGAAGTGAAGCTTGGACGTTGCTGGAAGGACACAAGTCAAGAGTGAGAGCAGTGGAAATTAGTTATTTAAGAGGAGCCTGTGGAGTCACATGGAGAGACAGGCTGACAAACGAGAATGTAAAGGAGCATTGTGATGTGGATGTGGATGTGATAGGAAACGTTAGGAGGAATACACTGAGGTGGTTTGGCCATGTGGAGAGGATGGAGGGTGAAAGACTGACGAAGAGAGTGTATGTGAGTGAGGTGGAGGGGGGAAGAGGGAGGGGGAGGCCGAGGATGAGATGGAGGGATGGGGTGGAGAGGTATATGGGAGAGGGGGGTGTGAGTTGGGAGCGGGGCAGTGAAATGGCGGGGGACAGGGCGACGTGGAGGCGATTTGTTTGTGGCCACCCCGAACGGGATTGAGGCGTCTGGCAATAGATAGATAGCTAGATTCTGCTCTACATATAACTCTTCCCATCTCTCAACTTCCTCCATGCCTCAGCTTCCAATTCAACCCAATATATGCTTTCTTCTTTTGCGGCACAACTTGTCTCACCTCTGCATTCCACCATACTGTTTCTTGCACCCCTTTCGTCTTCTCTTCACCCACCTCACCACCTCACATGCTGCACAGATTTCTTCTGTGAATATCTTGCACACAATTTCCACCTCCCTCATGTGCTCCAAATCATAATTACCCAGTCGTTTCATCATTTCTTAATCATACTCTGCCTTTTTTTTTTCTATCCTCTTGCAACCTTTCTACCTTTTTTATGGGACGCTTTCTTCTGCCTTTCTCTCCTTCTGTTCGTCCACCGCATTTGTACCTTGACTTTTATCAAGACCAACTGGTGGTCAGAAAGTCGTCTCCCCAAAGCCTGTATGCTCTGGCATCAAGCGCATACCTTATAATTCTATCATCCACACACACATAACACCGGCCAACAGTTAAATATCATCATGAAAGTTTAGTGGTGCTCTTGATACAGTTTTAGGTGTGCTGATTCCGAAAATCCCATCCGTTTTTTTCCTACCACGTCTAGTTTTTAGGATGAGTGATGAACCTTCGTGTTGAAACCGTATATAACAATATTCACATATATTCCTGTTCTTAACATTGCTTGTGCTCTTTTGCACCTGCTGTCATTTATTGAATCAGTTGAATTGTCAAGGCAATGCAAAAACAACCCCGATTGATTCAGCTATATCTGTGCTTCGTTCACCCCAAAGGGACAGAGATGCAACATCATGAAAGATATCAGGAAGGTCTACCATCTGCACTTCGGCTGTGCTCTTGCAGATCAAGACAGAAAATGGGCACTGCATGTAATTTGTACAGCTTGTTCGAATGGACTAAGAGATTGGCTGAACAAGGTAAAAAAAGGCAATGCCATTGGTTTCTCTGATATGGAGGGAGCCGAAATATCATGCAACAGATTGTTACTTCTGCAAGGTCAGCATATCCGGCTTTTCTGCTAAGAACAAACACAAGATTGCTTACCCCAGTTTGGAATCCTCTATAAGACCAGTGTCGCCCAATTATGAAGATTTTCCCATTCCAATACCACCAGAAGATGGTACTGCCAGTAGCGACGATGAGGACAAAGATGTAGCCCAAACTGAGTCAGATGAAGCAGCTGAGGATGAAGAGTTTTTAGCCCACAATGAAGACACACCTGAACAGTTCTGTCAAGGAGAGTTGAATGACGTAGTTCGAAATTGGGACTACCGAAAGACAAGGCTGAACTTTTGGCATCACGTTTGAAAGAAAAATGTCTGCTTAAGAAAGATGTTCGAGTAACATACTTCAGAAAACGAAATGAAGATCTTTCTTCATATTTTTCTGTTGATGGACCCCTATGTATTTGCAAAGACACAGATGGATTGTTCTGCTGCCTTTCACAGGAGCATGATCCTTCTCAATGGCGTTTATTCAGTGATTCATCGAAAAGCTTGAAGGCGGTATTGATGCACAATGGGAATATGAAACATTCTGTGCCTTTAGGACATTCAGTGCACATGAAAGAATGCTATGAAAATGCTGCGGCACTTTTAGATGCCATAAAATATGAAGAATACAAATGGAAGTCGTGTGGAGACTTGAAAGTGATCAGTTTGCTGATGGAACTGCAATCACACTTCACAAAACACTGTTGTTTCTAATTCCTCTGGGACACCCGTGCAACTTCCATGCACTGCATGCAGTCGACATGGCCACCTAGACAAACACACGAGCAGGAAACTTCGAACATTGTGAATGAGCCCCTGGTTGCTCCAGGAGACATTCATCTTCTCCCGCTTCATATAAAGCTCGGCTTATTGAAGTAGTCCGTGAGGACACTGAGAAGAAGAAACACTGAAACATTCGGATATGTTGCAAGCAAATTTCCAGGCATCACTGAAGCTAAACTGAAAGAAGGAATAATCATCGGCCCACAGAGGAACTTCCGAGAGATGACAACTTCTGCATCTATCTGGCCCATGTGGAACTGGCTGCCTGAACCTCATTCAAGTGGATATGTGAAAATTTCCTGGGAAACAAGATTATGAATATGGTGTTGAGAGGCTTATCAGTTCATTTGCTGCTATGGGGTGTCGGACGTCGCTGAAAGTCGATTTTCTCCACTCGCACCTTGAAGTTTTTGAGCAGAACCTGGGACCCGTCTCTGACGAACAGGGAAAACACTTCCATCAAGATATCAATGCAATGGAGCGTCACTATCAAGGCTTTTGGAATGAAAGTAAGCTCGCGGATTACTGCTGGATGCTGTACAGGCACGAGCCTGAAATGCAGCATTGAAGGAAGTCTAAAGCTCAACGATTTTGAGTAGTTTGACCTTTGCAAAAGTGCACTGAAACTCACTCTCTGTTATATGTCTTGCAGGAGAGTTTCCTGTTTTGACATATCAATCTGGATGAATATACAATCTATATGTGGACTATTTGGAGATACTGAATTTATACGAGGATTCGACATGCATAAGTATATCTTCGAAACCTCAGATATACTGAGAATAACTTGTTTTTTTTTTTTAAAGTAAACATATGCGTCCAGCAGTAAAATTCAGCCAAAATGATAAAAGGTATTTTCTATAAAATTGTGACATGCTACGCTAAAATGGACAGCATATTCGTGATCGTCGTCAAAAATTGGTCTAGAAATGTTATGTTTTATTCCTGATGAGAAAAAAAAGTTTGATTATGTAGACCTGTGAATAATCAATCACTGACTTCCGTTCAATCAGTTCACCATCCACCTTTCTCATCATTCGCCATGTATACCTGTGGATCATTTTGTGCCTAAAGAGGGTATTGGCTGTCACCAATTCCCTTCCCACACAAATGTCCAAAAGAACACTACCATTCTCATCCACTTCTGCAGGCACACCCCACTCACCAACTACTCCAGTTGTCAGGACTCCATATTATAAATACAAATCATAACAGACAGCATGATAAATAGATAGACAGGGGATGAGATAGGTAGTGTGTCAGCGAGAATCGAGCAAAGGTAAACAGGCTTGCACACTCTTAACTGGAGGAATGCTGATATGCACACGAACAGCGCCTCGTGACCATATACACACATACACACACACTGGCTTCTAGAAGCTTCACATCAGTATATTCCACGTGACACGACCCCTGCTAAAATAGGAATATAGGAAGCAGAGCTCAGAAGGAGGTTAGCCTTGGAATCGACAGGTGGTGGAGAGAAGGAGACTGGCCGTAGGACCGACAGGTAGTGGAGAGAGTGAATAAGAAGAGGGGTCCAACTAGACTTACTTAATATATTAAGTCTCTGTATAATACATACGCTGCTCAACTTAGACTTTCTCTGAAGATAATAAATCAAGATCAACTCCCTGTATTCACCTTTAACTCCTCATGCTCTTCAATTGACTCAAGACTCACCTATTACAACAACTAAGAGTTACATATACAAAAATGTTGGCTACAAAGCTTTAACACAGTCACCTTACATTTCCTACTTTTCCATTGATATCTCCAGTCAAAAATATTCATTCCTCACAGATTTTTCCATGCATACTTTTACATTTGCCAAGACCTCTCCTTTCACACTAGTTCTGTTGCTCTTCACAACGAGAAGGCATACAAAAGGCACTGACGCCATTAACCTCATCTTCTTAATGTTTTTGCTTGGAACCCTACTAAGCCTGTTCTTCAATCTGCTTAAAGTAATTTCATTTGTGTTAAATGCTTTGAACCCTGTGACTCAAATTCTTCATGCTCCGTCTTTCAGCATGCCAAAAACATTTTTAACAACTTTACGAGTACTTCATTCTCCTTCCATTTTTTTCCTCTCTAATGACTCTAAAGCTCTTTCATCTACTGAAAATACAGAACTCTTTGCTGAGACTTTCTCCTCAAATTCCACCTTAGACGATTTCGGTGCTGTTTCTCCATCCCTTCCCCCCTATGACTTCCCCATGACTGACATTATAATGTATTCAGTTGATGTAGTTTCTGTCTTGGCTGACCTTAATACTTATAGTGTGTATGGTCCTGCTGGGGTCCCTCCTGTTGTTCTCAAGAATTGTACTTCTGTGCTTACATCTTCCCTAGATAAACTCTCGCCTTTGCCTGCTGATTTGTACTTCTCCTTGGTGGAACATTGCTCTCATTCAGCCTGTCCTGATAAAAGGTAACCATTCACAGCCCTCAAACTATAATAATTTTTTTTTTAGTATCCTGTAGTTACAAAGTTATTAAAATATATATTCTTAACCCGTCACATCCCGAACTATGTAGCACCTCCGACACCCCCCAATCCCGAGATATTTTCGATTTTTTTTTTTTTTTTGGCTAAAACCTCCGCTTTTGGTGAGAAACATCAAAATTTCATAGAGAAATCGCTCACCTGAGGTTTAAAATACTCGATCCAGGTAGCAGTACCTCCTTACCTGACTGGGTTTTCTAACAGGCTGGCACCAAAGGAAACGAGTTCTATGGGAGGGTAACTATTTCACACCACTCATATACGGTATTTATTTATTTACTTGGTACGAATTTATATGTAGTACGAGAGTATATTGGTTTTCAAACAGTAATATAGGCATTATAAGCATTGTTTCACTCACTAATCACCATACCTGACCTTCTTTTGCCACATTACCTGATCATCATTTCTGACTGTTTCTTCCTCTATATGTAAACTTTGTCCTCCACATTGTCATTGATTGGGGAATCACTCTGGCCCTGATTGTCTTTATTGGCTAGGTCACTGGTAACAGGTGAATTGCCGAGACAATGGCGTGTGGAGGGGAGGCGGAGGATATGCGGTGTAAGGCATTGTCCTTGCTTGGCATCTTGTAGAGGAATAGAGGAAGGTGTCCCTTGTATACGTACGAAAAATCACACGCGAAAATTGAAGATTGTGCAAATTAGGGACCTTGCAATTGCACGACGTACCAGTACATCGTCGGGACTGGCAAATGCAAAATGTTGCAGCGTACCCATACGTCGACGGGACATGGCGGGTTAAAAGAGTTAAAGCACTTTTCACATCAACTTCTTTCTGATGGCCAGTATGGGTTCCCCAGTGACGCTTCAGTGATGACCTTATTACCTTTCTTTCAGATTCATGATCATCTTGATTTCGAGATTTTGACGAAAGCTTTGTTATTGCACTTGAAACCTCAAAGGCTTACGGTCAAGTCTTGCATAAATCTTCAGTGTCCAAACTGCTCTCTTACGGTTTCTGTTCTTGTGTCTGTAACTTCATTTTGGTTGTTCTATAGCTGCTACTTTAGACGGCCACAAATTTTCTCCTACAGCTATCAACAGTGGACTTCCTCAAAGTTCTGTCCTATCACCAACTCTCTTCCTTCTGTTCATCAATGACCTAAGCTGTACACCTATCCCTATCCACCAATATGCTGAAGACTCCACCCTTCACTTTTCCATTCCTTTCCTAGGGCATCCATCACAGTAATTCCTTCAACAATCACCAGACGAAGCTATGGCACACTTACGTGTAACTTCTGACCTAGTTCACATCTCTGACTGGGGGAAAAGTAACCTTGTTGTTTCTACCTGCAGCAAAACTGACAGGTCTATATGTGGTACACCTGGGGGATCTTTATCACCTTCATAAAAAAATGCGAATATCTGCTCTTGGAGAACTCTAAACGATTTTCTTATGCTGTGGAAAGTCACTCAGCTTGAAATTTTGAGTTGATTTAACATGTCAGCTGATGCGTCAGCTGACACATCAGCTGACAATTAGGTGATTTTCAATTTCGGCTATAAGGAGGCATTTTAGTGACTTTCTTATGAAAAGCAAAGTTGTTCGGCTGAAATTTTGAGCTGACTTGACATATTGGCTGTTGCATCAGCTCAGCTTATGCACTTTTAACCTGCCCCGTACTGACCGATTTATTACCAAACCAACCCCCCAAAACCTGACAAATTTTTTATTTTTTGTGGGGGGGCTCAAACCTCTGCTTTTGGTGAGAAACAATGGAATATCACCAAAAAGGTGCTTACCAATGCTTATAAGTGGTCGGGACAGGTAATCCTCCGTGCACCCGGTCTCGTAATCTGTAAAGACGCGGTGCAGGTGCAGTGTTTTCTATGGTAGGGGTAACTATTTGAAACCACCCAGAATACATTAATATACATTTATTTGGTCAAAATTTACATGTATTACAAGAATATATTGGTTTTGAAACAAAAATATAGGCGACATAAGCATAGGTTCATTATAGAAACACATGAAAATTGCCGATTTATTGCACAATTGACTCCCTGAGACTGTTGTTTCAACTTACATTCTATTTCTCAACTTACATTATACGCTTCTACAATCATTATACCATTTTCAACTTTCTATAACACTTATCACATACTGACAGGCCTAACTATTACAGTGAACGTAATATTACCGGATACTGACATGCCTTACTATTATAGTGAGCATGATATCCTCGCAAGCACACAGGATTACATTTTTATTTTCAACTTCGAGTATAGTTTTCCACAAAGATTATATCAGTTTTCAACTTCTATAACTGTTATCACATACTGACAGGCCTTACGATTATAAAGTGTGTAATATTATTGCATATTTACATGCCGAGCGTGATATTCTCGCAAGCACACAATGTTACATTCTATTCTTCAACTTCCATTATACTTTTCCGCAAAGATTATTACCATATTCCAACCTTCCATAATTGTTATCACATATATACATGACTTTGTATTATAGTGAGCATGATATTCTCGCAAGCATACATAATTACATTCTATTCTTCAACTTCCATTATACTTTTCCACAAAGAGTATTACCATTTTCCAACCTTCTATAACTGTTATCACATATGACTTAGTATTATAGTGAGTGTGACATTCTCACAAGCACACATTATCACAATCTATTCTTCAACCTCCATTATACATTTCCACAAAGATTATTACCATTTTCCAACCTTCTGTAATTGTTATCACATATATACATGACTTACTATTATAGTAAGCGTGATATTCTCACAAGCACACAGTATCACATACTGACTGGCCTTACTAGAGTGTGCATATATACACACATTATCAGTAATGCAGTAGGATGTGAAACTCCGTGAAACAGGCCTCAAGGCACAAGCCAGCATTACAATTGACGCACTTATATCTCGTGTCTCATCTGCCAGTGCTCGCTCTTACTTTGGAATTGCTGCATACGTGACAGCGGCGCTGTGGTCTGGAGCGGTTTGGTTGGGAGGGGATGGTGGAGAGGAAGTGGCGTCCTGTGACACGTAGGGGCATCTGGCCGGCAGTGGCGGTGCGGCTGCGGGGGTGGGGCCTTTCCTCTGCATATTTCCCGATGATCTCTCTGGATAGCTCCCTTACAAATCCCTCAAAGGTCTCGGAGGTTCCTGTAGTCAAGGCATGGAGGTAGTGGCAGTTGAGGACTGTGATATCGAGCAGGTGGAAGAAGAGTTTCTTGTACCATTCATCGTGGTCCTGGCACATTCCACAATGGAAGTCATGGAGTCAGACTGTTCTACCTGCCTCATGTTCACACTGTACTCCACAACTGACTCCAGTTTCCAGACGTGGGCCCTCCTCCAGCCGTTGCACTCCATGGAGTCTGTGCTGTGCATCAGGGGGCGGTGTACCGTCGACAGGAGGGAAACTTCTCTATTGTGGTTCCATACACTGGCAAGAATGTTGTTTGCCTTCAAGAAAACCACCTCATTCCTGTTGCGTTTCCTCTTGAGTGTCACCATATGATGGCGGTTTCTCTTGACAGTACCACAGACTCCAGTGTCATGAAGGTGGAGGTACTGCACAAGAAGAGGACTAGTGTACCAGTTGTCCAGCTACAAGACATGACCACGATGAAGGTACTCCTCTATCATGGTGTTCACCACGGCCCCAGAGAGTCTAATACTTCAATCTTCTGTTATGTCTGTCTGTGCACTGGTATACAAGACTATGTCTTGCACATAACCAGTTTCACAGTCACTCATAGCAAAGATCTTGAACCCAAAACGGTGTCCTTTGCTGGGTATGTACTAGCCAAAGGAAATATTGCCTCTCCACAACACAAGACTCTCGTCTATGACAAGGTCTCAGTAAGGATAAAATGATGAGCTGAACGTTTCCCATAGGTGATCAAAAACAAGCCTAATTCTCTTCATTTTATCTGAGATATTTGCATTAGCAGGGTCGTCTGCATCATAAAAGTGGAGGCGGCTGAGAATGTATTGAAACTTATTCCGACTCATAACTTTACCAAAGAATGGTGTGTAAGTAATCGGGTCAGTAGACCGGTAAGCCGGAATTTGTCCTTTCTGTACAATACCTATCAACAGAACCAAGACCAAAAACAGGAACATCTCACCAACTGTTACTGGGTAAACATACTGCTGTGAGTGCCTGCTCGTTGTCCCCTCACGTTCGCTTTCAAAGCACATCCTCCTGGCGGAGGTGTTTATCTGCTCCACTATATGCTCTACAAACGGCTCAGAGAAGTAAAGGTGAAAGAAATTCACCCTGTTGGAGCCTTGATGGATGTGTGGATCAGAGCAGCCAGACCGCCATTACTCTGTGAAGGGGTGAATCGTTGGTTCAAAATCATTCCCGTCCTCTCAGAACCACAACACATCACTGTCTCCATCCTCATCGCCCTCATCAGGGTGTGGAGGAGAGGGTGGTGGGGGTGGCTGGGGAGGTGGGGAGCGGCGCCTTTTCCCACTCGTGCTCCTTTTCCTTTTCCTTTTCCTTTTCCCCTTCTGCTTCCCTTTTGTCCCTTTCCCCACATCACAGGGCTACGGGAAGGAAGAAGGGGAATACTGCAGGACAAAATAGGTGCTTGGGAGCGGCTCCACCTCACCTGCCCGCCGCCCAGGTGCACCATGTGGGAGCATGGGAGCTCTCTGCCTACCACCACCACTTCCACTTTCAACACCACGTCACACTCCTGCCCCTACCTGGCCGCCATTCCCAGACAAAACAACAGCCCATACCTTACACGTTTCCTTGCCCCTTCCATTCCATACGGCGAGATCAGTTCAGACCCCAACCACTTAGGAACACTACGTCCACCTGCTCCGTCCTCATTGTCGTCCTCGTCCTCGTGCAACCCTTCGTGCACAGGATGGAGAAAGGTGCACTCACGTCCTCGTGGTCTAGCCTGGCTTTCCCCTGCCTGACAACATGTAACATACCATCACTTCCTATGTGACGGTATCTCCTCATCACTACCGCTCGTCTCCTCATCAGGTAAAACATAGTCTTTGTCGAGGACATCGTTGTTGATTGGCGAATCCTGTCGCCAGTGAAGGCCTTGGCTGGGTATGAGTCCAGGACAGCCTGTATATCCTCGTCAGAGAGACCTCGGCGTGCCATGTCTGTCCTGGATCACTGCTAACAGGTGAGTGGCCGAGTAACAGGTGAGCGTGGGTCATACCGGGTCAGGGAGTGTCCGCATCTGGTGATGGGTAGAGGAAGGTGTCATGCATCTATGCACCAAAAATCACACGCGAAGTATGAAAATTGTGCAAACGACGGGCCTTGCAATTGCAAAACTTACACCGTACATTATGGGGACTGAGCATGAAAAAAAGTTGTGACGTGCATCGTACGTTGCGGGTACAGGGTGGATTAAAAACTTCCTAAAGCATTTTCGCCCCAGGTCCATGAAGATGGTCTGCACTCTTAAACATCCCAAAACTCTTGATCATTCGACCCACAAAATTTTTCCACAGGAATATCCTTTAACATTTAAGAACAGCCAACTCAATCCTACATCATCCCTGAACATACTTGGTGTTTCATTCCCAAGGAATCTATCATGGAATAATCATATTACTTGTCTAGCCAAATCTGCTTCCAGGAAATTGGATGTGCTAAGGCGACTGACATGCCTTCCCTACCCCTGCACAGCTGATGACTTTATACAGGGGGTTTAATTCGCCTCTGTTTAGAGTACAGCTGACATGCGAGGGAGGGCTCCCCACATACCTTTTTTTTTTTTTTTCCAAAACGATAGAGTTAAAGACTTCTCGCGTCATGAACTCCTTCCCTGATACTGATACCTTCAACCTCTTTCTCATGGCTGCACTATTGCAACTTTGCCTCGTTTCTATTGCTGCTTCAAAGGTTTTCTGAACTCTTTGCTTACATTGCCTCTCCATTATGGTGGGTACATATCATCCATCTGGCAGCAAACTCTCACGCCTTTTCTGTTCAGCTGTCTAATGCAAGAGTTAACCGGTACTCCTAGATCGCGTATCAACAGGTCAGCTATTAACCCACCGCGTACCAGAGACGTGAATTCACGTCCTCACATGATGTGCACTCATATCCCTGAGACGTGAATTAACGCGGCAACATTGCAAGGTCCCTAATTTGCACAATTTTCAATTTTCGCGAGTGATTTCGCGAGTGATTTTTGGCACGTATACACGGGACACCTTCCTCTATTCCTCTACAAGATGCCAAGCAGGGACAATGCCTTACACCGCATAACCTCTCCCCCCCCCCTGCACGCCATTGTCTCGACAATTCACTTGTTACTAGTGACCTGGCCAATAAAGACATCCAGGGCCAGAGTGATTCCCCAATCGATGACAATGTGGAGGACAAAGTTTACATAGCATTAGAGGAAGAAAAAGTCAGAAATGATGATCAGGTAATGTGGGAAAAAAAGGTCATGAATGGTGATGAGTTAGTGAGTGAAACAATGCTTATAATGCCTATATTACTGTTTGAAAACCAATATACTCTTGTACTACATACAAATTCGTACCAAGTAAATAAATAATACTGTTTATGAGTGGATAAAATAGTTACCTTCCCATAGAACTCGTTTTCTTTGGTGCCAGCCTGTTAGAAAACCCAGTCAGGCAAGGAGGTACTCGTACCTAGATCGAGTATATTAAACCTCAGGTGAGCAATTTCTCTATGAATTTTCGATGTTTTTCACCAAAAGCGGATGTTTGAGCCAAAAAAAAAAAAAAAAAAAAAAGGTCCAAAAATGTCGGGACTGGGGCGTACCACTGCCCAGAAAACGTCGGGATGGGGCGGGTTAAACTGTCTTTCCCTGTGTGTATTTCCCTCTGTTTGTAATCTCTAGTATTATAAACGCAATGTGTCCAGGCATCTTGAAATGAATGAGCCTTGTATTTGGCTCCCTTTCATTTATTCTTTCTTCTTCATGGAAGGAAAAGTCTTACAGGCTTCTAGTCTTGGTATGTTTTTCCCTACATTAAAAAAAGAAGTAGACATCAGGAGTTGTGGTAGCTTACCACGCACCAACCGAATGTGGCCCATATGGGTTCATTTCTGAGGGTTGGCAAAAGTATGTTGCTCACATATTACCACTTAAGAGGTGAATGGCTGTCACCCTCGCCATTATTCTTCAGTCCGATGACGTATTAAGTTTTTCATGCAGTCCAGTAAGCTTTTCAACTTAAGAAGGACATTAAGTGTTGAATCGGCTCGTGAAGGATCTCTATTTAACCTCTTCATCTCG
The DNA here is from genome assembly GCF_032717465.1 of Coenobita brevimanus. NCBI lineage: Eukaryota > Metazoa > Arthropoda > Malacostraca > Decapoda > Coenobitidae > Coenobita > Coenobita brevimanus. The sequence continues at coordinate 13,509,595 of NC_137006.1, forward strand.
AAAATCTATCCAATGTAAATATAAAGAGAGGAAGAATCATCTGTTACTGCAAGAATAGGAAAATAAATTCCAAAGCTAGCCTCAGAGTAAGAAATGTCTGGACTGAAACCAAATAACTTAGTCAAGCGCCCCTACCCTTATGATGGAGCATATAGGCTACTCTAATAGATGATAATAATAACGAAACTATGGTATATGAATGAGGATGAAGGAGGGCAGGGGAGAGGGTGATATGCCACGTTTGTTTTAGCCTTACGAAGATCCCGAATTCCTTACAGTTCAGTTGATAGTCAGGTACAGCCAGGCCAGAGCTTGCTATTAAACAAGAAAATTCACTTCTTCATCAGCAAGGCCCAACATACAATATTTCATACAATCAAGCTTTAGTATTTGAATCTGGGAGTGAACTATTTTAACTATTTCCGCCAGGTGAAGCAGTAGGGGTGAAGGTAGCGTGGGATGTTTTAGGATGGTGGTGAGGGCAACTGAGAAAATAAATTTGGGGGACTGTTAAGTGAAAGTGAGGGTGGAGAGAGGTGGGGGGGGGGGGTAAACGTGAGAGAGAAGGGGACTGTGGAGAAATGCTGAGAGTGTGATAAGCGTTAGTGAGGGTGAATTATGAAAAAAATAAAATTATGAGTGAAAAGAGTGTGAGGGTGGGAAGTCGATGAAAGTGGATTATGGGAACGCTAAGCCGAGCGTAATGATGGGTGAGGAGGGATCATGAGAGGGAGCCGAGGGTGGGTGGTGGTGGTGTAGGATGGATGAGGGTGGAAGTTTTTTTTTTTTTTTTAATGCGAGAAAGAAGGAACTAAAGGCCACGAGCCCGCAATAACTGTTCCTTCCAAGAGAAAAACAAAATACAAGAGAGAGCTAAATTCAAGATACGATCATTTCGAGATTCATGGACACACTTCGTTTGAAAGACTGGAGATCATAGGAAGCAGGAAATACAGACAGAGAGAGACAGTTCCAGAGTTGACCTGTTGCATAAATGAAGGACTGGGAGTAACGGTTAACTCTTGCATTAGAGAGTTGGACAGAAAAGGGATGAGAGTTTGCTGCTAGACGAGTGCTACGCGCCCGTGGGTAACTGTAGGTGAGGATAAGGTAAGAGGGAGCCAAGGGTGGGTGATGGTGGTGTAGGGTGGATGAGGGTGGAAGTGGCTAACTGTAGGTGAGGATAATGTAAGAGGAAGCCAAGGTAAGAGGGAGCCGAGGGTGGGTGGTGGTGGTGTAGAGTGGATGAGGGTGGAAGTGGATAAATGTACAGTAGGTTAGGGTTGGGTAAGAGTGAGGGAGGGTTGGGTAACAGTGAGGAAGTAAAGGTGGGGGTAAAAGAAAGTCATGTAAGAGTATGTGAGAGTGACCTAAGCGTGAATGTATGTTGAAGGATGAGAGTGGTATAAGAGTGAGAGGGAAAGTGGGTCGAATAAAGGTGAAAGTGTAGGTAGAGTGAGGGTGAGGGTAGGGTCAGGGTAAGAGTGAGGCTGGGTGGCGATAAGGTGAAAGGAATGATGGAATAAGGGTGAAGGTGGGAGAGGGTGATATTGAGTACAAGTAGAAGAGGGCTGGGTAAGAGTATGATTGGAAGTGAGTGAGATAAGGGTAAGCGTAGAGTAAGCCTGAGGGTGGAAGTGGTTAGGGTAAGTGTGATGGTGGAAGACGGAGACGTAAACATGAGGGTGGGTTAAGAGTTAGTCTAGGGCAGTGGTTCTCAGCTCGTTTCAGGCCATGGACCACCAGCCCACTTAAAATAGATATCGTTGACCATTTCATTTTTGAATGATGATAAATAAAGCATAGACAACAAACATTTTGGTTAGAAATATATTTCTTAAAAACAGAATTTCAAGAAATGATATGAAATAGTAGACAGCTGACAGTTTGGTCTGAAATATATTTCTTCCAAACATAATTTCCAGGAAATTCATGAATACTTCTCTAACATTTTGCTGTGAAAATTATTTTTAACAAACAGAATTTTGAAATTATATAGGAGTATACAACTAACATTTTTCTTTGCAACCAAACTTTTGGCTTCTCTTCTCGATGACAAGTTTTTCAATGTTAGGCGTGGTACTTGATAATGCAAAATGAATATCGCTTTCCACTGCAAACCGATTCCTCTGTTTGGACTTAATGTGCAACAAACATGAAAATCTGTTCTCACACATGGAAGTTGATGCAAATGGCAGAAGATATTTGACTGCATGTGTTGACAGATTTGGATAAGTACCAATCATATTGGAATACTCAATAGGAATAATACAATAAAATGAAGTGCCAATTATTTATTTTGATAAAATTTTTCGTACTGAAATTTCAGTAAATTGAAAAATATATACACAAATCTCCAGCTTATTACCAAATATAGTGAACGTCCTGTGGACCACCCAGAAAGTCACCGTGGACTACCAGTGGTCCATGGGCCACCAGTTGAGAACCACTGGTCTAGGGGAAGGGTGAGTTTGGAATATGGGTGGGGGTGTGATTGTGGAAGAGGATGGGATAAGTTTGTGGGTATGAAGGTGGAAGAGGGTGGGGTTGAGGTTAGGGTGAAATTGAGAGTGGAATAAGAATGATGGTGAGGCTGAAAGGTAAGGGTGAGGGTGGAGTAAGGATGAGGCTGGATGACAGAAGAGGGTGAGAGTGGATGAATGTGATTGGGACTTTGTATGAAGTTTGGGGTTAGGGTGAAGATGAGGAAGGTGTGAAGAGGTGAAGGTGTAGGTGACCAGGCTGCATGATTATACTACCAGCTTATATTTGTATCTTGGGCTTCGGTGATGGGGTGGGTGAGGGTGAGGGGTGAGTAGAGGAAGAGGGGTGAAGAGTGGGGTGCAGATGGGTCGAGCCTGAGTGCGAGGTAGGGATGTGGGCCAGGGTACAAAGGAGTACAAGGGAAAGGAAACAGCAACAGACCTTATGGTCCTTTCGAGGGTGTTTGTTACTACGAGCTCCAATTCTACATGCTGAAGAATAAGGATTGTAAAGCAAGAAGGCTGCTCCCGCTTCCAAACCCTACAGCTAATTCTGGCAGGAAAAAGTGAAAAAAAAAAAAAAAAAAAAAAAAAAAAACACCTTGCAGCATGGAAAAACTGACATGGAAATGTCATAGGAAAGACTAAAAAGAAAAAGTTACGTTCTATAATACTTTACCTAAAGATACCAGTTGAATAACCTGAAATAGAAAGTAGTAAGTAAACTGGGTAATCAAATTAATAAACAACTAACGCATGTAATTTTATACGGGTACAAAGAGTTAACTGGGCGTCTGTAGACAGAGTGGAAATTGCACAGTGCATACTATGGATGTTCAGGAGTGGTGCGGCAGCCTTGCCTGGCGCTTTTAGCGTAGGCTGCAGTCAATCAGGCCCCAGCTCCTTTTACTTCTTTAAGACAAGGAACTTTGCCATGTGGGACAAGCACACAAGCTACCTCGTGAAGCAGTGACCCCTGGTACATTAAAAAAAAATCCTGATGGTGGTCAGTCAACTAACAGGGACATTCAGTGATCCACAGACCATCGTTGGTCGAAAGTAAGAGTAGTGACCATTAACTCAGGGCTATCTGCGCATATCCTAGTCTGTGCTTATACTATATTTGCATTTAATAAACTGACCCAAGCTCTGAATATATATATACGCACACACACACACACACACACACACACACACATATATATATATATATATATATATATATATATATATATATATATATATATATATATATATATATATATATATTTGCAGAAATGTTTTATTTAGGAGTAAACATATTAAGCTGGGGGTTAGACGACAGATGCTTATCCAAGCGACTTTTAAAGTTTAGTACTCTATCACAATTTACTGCATTGGAGGCTAATTTGTTCCATACCTTTACAACTGTATTAAAGAAGAAATGTTTAGCTTCATGCGACTAGAATCGTTTGCCAATTATTTTATACCCATTGCCTCTGGTGTTATTCGAGTGATCAACTGTGAAGTATTTATCGACACCCATGTTATCATATCTTTTTAATATTTTGAATACGGTATATACTTGAATTAAATTTCTTCGTAACCTCCGTTTAGGTAGGATAAAGAGATTCAAGGCTTCTAAACGTTCCTCCTACGGTTTATTTCCCAATCTAGGTATCATCTTTGTCATCTTTCGCTATACTCTTTCAAGTTTCTTGATATCCCATTCATAACATAATGACCAAAATTGAACGCAATACTCCAAGTGCGGGAGCACTAAGGAATTATACAAGGTGAGGACAATATTATCGGATTTATAATCAAATCCTTTACCTACGAATCTAGTCAATTCATTGGCTTTTTTCACGTTTCTGTAAATTGTTTGCATGGCTTCAGATAATTTGTAATAACTCCTAAGCCTTTTTCTTGGGTTACCCTATCGTATTGGATATCATTCATGTTATAATTAGTTCTTATATTTTTACTTCCAATGTTTAGCACACATTTATTGATACTGAAATCCATTTCCCATGCTTGGGCCCAATTAAACAGTTGATCAAGATCTCTTTGAATTGCCTGCTTTTGCAATACTGTATCTTCTCTATTACCTTTTTCAGTAACGTCAACATGTCAACTTTTTTTAGTATCATCAGCATGTTACCTATTTTAGTATCGTCAGCAAGGGTAATTTTGAATAGGGCGAGTTTTCGAGTTGGGTGAGGATGAGTGGGTAGGTGCAGCGTAGAATAATAGTGAAGAATGGCTTTGGAGATGTTGAGGATGTGAGGGTAAGGATAAGAATTGGCTGGAAGGAAGGGATAGGAAGGGTGAGGGTGGGGATGAGGGTGGACAAGTGGTAAGGATGAGGGTGATGATCTGTCAAATGAGGGTGGACAAGTGGTAAGGATGAGGGTGATGATCTGTCAAATGAGGGTGAGACTAGGATGAGAGTTTCCTGTAATCCAGGAAATCATTTTCAATGCTGGGTAGCAACCACATAACCAGTAACGGTATGATGTGAAGCCTTCTATTGTGCCCCTGTTAACTGGACGGAGAGATGCAAATGCGCCGTCCATCTGGGAACCAAACCTCCACATTATTCGGCACGTTTGACTGTGGCAAGGCGATGTTTACTGCACGGGAACACATGGTCACTGCAAGGGATAGCCTTGCATCGGCGGTTGCTTGTCAACGGTTGATGGGTCTGGTCGGCCAGACGGACAGGAGAACTTAACAATGGCAACAACAAGAGTGAGATTAGGATGAGGGGATAAAAGGAAAAAGAAGTTATTTTCAGGATTTGGTTAGGGTGAGGTATGGTTCTGGGTGACACTGGAGGTGATGATGAGGTGAGGATGAAAATTAGGGTAAAGTGGGATAACGGCGAAAGTGAGGTGAGAGTAAGGCTGAAGGAATGAAGAATGACAGGGTACGATAAGGTTAGTTGTGGACGGAGGAGGGCTGTGAAACATTATGAGAGTGGTGCAAGTTGAGAGTGAGATACGAGTAGGATGTGGAGTCAGGCTGATGGTGTGAGTGAGGGTATTGTAAGGTGAAGTATAAGGTCAGGGTGTGAAAAAAGGTGAAGGAGGTTTTTTGTGGTTTCAGGGTGAGGTAGGGTTGGGGAGAGGCAGACAGAGTGCTTTAGGGTGAGAATATGAACAAACTGGTACATTTCGAATGTACCAAACTTTCTTATAATACTTCTCCACATTATCAATGATTGGCTGACCTAAACTATTGAAAAGGAACCCTCTGGATGTTGTCTCAAGAATAAGTTTGCTTTCTAAGATGTTTTTATGGTTTTCAGCAAATTCCTGGGCGATCCCTATTATGAACCACTACCGTGGTTCAAGATATTTTGCAATAAGCATATTTTTGGATCTTTCAAAAGCATTCAATACAGTTGTTACCAAATCATTTTAAAGAAGCCAGAGCATTATGGTATTATAGACTACAAACAAATGCCCTGAGCCATACCCAGGGAACTGACGGTAGTTTGTAATGCAAAATGACTGCAAATCTTATAATAAATATATCACGCATGGTGCCCCACGAGGATTCGTACTGGGGTGATTACTTTTTATGCCTCCACCCACTTCCAGTATGTTGTAGAAAGCAGTAAGTGATTGGTCTGACCGTGTACAGGTCCGTGCTTCCGTAACCCTCTTGTGGGTATGAAATCTACTGAGTCCATTGACGGATATTCACCAAACTTTCCTAAGTGATGCAGTGTGAGGAGATAATGAACTGATGAGGTCAGCTAGGTCAAGGGGTCAAAGGTCAAGGTAAAACAATTATGGGGTCGACTTAGTATATCCTTCTGGGTGCAATATCTCCTCAACCGCAGAATTGGTCGAGAGGTGATCTGCAGTCCTAATGGACCCAGGTTCGAAACCCGGCTGGGACAGGGAACAATTTAAGGATTTGAATTTCATAAAAAGCAGACTTTTCTGATCTACCAGATGACCCGCTGACATGTCATATAAGTACCCCCGCTAATACCAGTACACCAGTCCTGTATGAGACTGCCCTTGCATGTATTCAGCATGGATGGTGGGTGTTGGTGCCGAATTGGTGACATGTGGAGATGTACGAGGACTACTGGGCCCCAAGGAGGACTACTGGGACTTGGGAATAGGCCCTGAAGCCTTAGCCCAGAGTCGGGAATAAGAAAAAAAAAAAAAACTTACGGATTTCTGCCAACTTTTGCAAGTGACACAGTAAGATGGGATGATGAACTAATTAGGTCAGCAAGGTCATGGAGGTTGTATGGCGAGTCCGTGTGCAAGGCTTGGCAGGGACATACCGAAAGACACTGCTTTGTTAACTCGGGGCCCGTGTTCTCGGCCTTTCATTGTTTTATACATTAATGATATAGTCAACTCCAGAAGACTGCTCAAATTCATTTTGTTTGCCGATGATAGCACCATTTATTCCTGCCATGAAGACCTGAATACTCTCGTTGAGTAAGTAAATGACAAATTAAAAAGTACTGAAACTGGATAACCTAAAAATGTTTACAGTTTATATTGAAAAAAACTAGTCAATTAATCTTTCAAAGTAACCAGAATATTCCTCACACCATTCAGCCAATAACAATCTGAGACAATAATAAAAGATGAAGCGAGCATCAAGTTTTCTGTGGTAGATACTCTCATCTTATTTGCTGGGACCATGACTGTTTAGCCCCGGGCACCTACGCTCCTCATGGGGCAATGTAGGATTGGATGATGGATGGATGGATGGATAAATAGCTACCATAGAATAATGACATTCAAGTAATGACTAAAATAAATAAGCAGCACAACATTCTTTAACTCACAAACAGTTACTTCAATTATTCTAGTGCCTTAAAACAAATTTTTTACTCGCCAATATATCAACATATTTCTTATGGCCACACAGTATGGGAAGTGGCAGCAAGGAGTTAACTAGACAATACTTCAGTTGCACAAAAAAAAGTTGTACGCACAATCTAAATACCCACACAAATGATCTGTTTCGGAATCTGAGACTGCAAGAACTAAATGCCGTTAATACCATTTCTGTCGCTATTTTTGTTTATAAAGCACTGCATAACCATTGTAATGTGGGAATATTCAGCCAGCATACATATACAATGTATAGTTTACGTAATATCAGTTCATTAGAAATTCCACTAATGAGCTCCAAACAGTCGCTAAATGTATAAGGTTCCATGGCGTGAAGGTCTGGAATAGCCTCCCTCACGACATGCAAAATGAACCCACAAATATTTAATTTCATTGTCTCCCTAGTTTCATTTATTACGTCAGTAGTAACCTTTTGCTAGTAGATATCCAACAATTTATATTATTTGCATAAAACTTATACCTTATTGTATTTAATATGTAACAGTTCATACACGCATCTGAATATAGCTATGTGTCTAGAGATTTATGTACGGACATGAAGAGGAATACAGTCTGTATCAGAGTATAGTTTCTTGACAGAAATCCCACTGTAAATACTACAGCACTTGGATATTTGGGAAAGTAGGGTACTAATCCATTTTCAAATTAGCATAAAAGATTCAAGAATATTTCTAATAATAATATTTCAAGTGTCAAATACGCGTATACAAAGTGCCTGTATGAGAATTTAATCTCAAAATGCTTAGCCATGTTTACTATGTAACATGTTCTGTATTACTGTTATGAAGACTGATTGGCTAAATAACTACTTCATTTTCACTTTTAGCTAAATCGTAAGCTTTTTCTTTCATGTTTTGCCGAAATTATTCTTGCACCCCGATATTTTCCTAAGAGATGGAAGTAAAATAATCGAATTTGCTTAGTTTGCTCTTTTCTGCTTTCACCCTCTAGAGTCTAGACCATAAATCCAGAAAAAGAAAAAGTCAGCTTTGAGCGTTGATGGGCACTCTTAAACTTGTCTGGCAACCGTTATTTATTTCCTCTTATGGTGCATTCACCCACACTCGAATAACTTCAAGATAAAAGGAAAGATCGAAATCTAAGGGTTCTTGTATAGTTCCCCCTACACATATTCGCTCTCTCTCTCTCTCTCTCTCTCTCTCTCTCTCTCTCTCTCTCTCTCTCTCTCTCCTCTATTAATAATTTACTCTTACCCACGTTCATCATTAACCTCAGAATGTGGAATTTTACCACCCCACCCGTTCACTTTGCAGGCAATGCATATCTTACATTCTGTTGATGTGCACTTCCCGGAGATGAATTGTGTATGCAGGAAACTTTTCCCATTGTCAGTAATATTTCACTCAGTGTGTGTGTGTGTGTGTGTGTGTGTGTGTGTGTGTGTGTGTGTGTGTGTGTGTGTGTGTGTGTGTGTGTGTGTGTGTGTGTGTGCACTCGTTACTAGGTATGGTATCTCCTTATAAGTGTTTACTCCTCGAGACAGAGTACGAAAATAGTATTTTAATCTTGCTGTCTTCCTGCTATTTTAGTCAGTATAGGGAAGACTTTTCATATTGAGAGGTTACATAAAAATCTCATCAGCTAATTTTTTAAAAAAGGACTCTTGTTTAGCTGGGCAAAATCGTTCAGTACCAGTAAAACTGTACTATATATGACGTTCTCTGGCTGAATGGTCAAAGACCTACCGTATGTTGCTTACAGGTGCCTATAGATATGTATAAGAGAATTCCAAAGCCTCAGTAAGTTTATTCCTGTGGGCACTCCCTTGTTAGTTTCTTCTGCTCCTTCTTGGTCGTGTTTCTGTTTTTACTGTTGGTGGGTTATATAACTGTATATTTGTAAGCACTTAACTGAGATAATTTCGAAGGTGTGGTTAACTTGTGTGACTGTATTTGATGTACTGGATTTAATTGGGCACTATACTGGCAATCTATTTTGCTTTTTTTTCTCTTCTTGTGCCTTCTATTGTTACTTATGAGTGCCTTTGAGAGTTTGGATGATCGAATTTCCATGTCTTATGTAATCTCTGTGGTATTGTGCTGTGTCTGTTTCACTTCGCACTCATAAAAATTCTGCTTTTCCCATTCCGGGTTTGTGCTTCTTCCCATCCCGTTTATGAATGGTAAAAATAAACTTGTGTTGTTTATGATGATGATGATGATGATGATGATGATGATGATGATGATGACCAAGACGGCAGGAAGTTATGTATTCACTTGTGGTTGTTTGTCTTGTCGAAAGGTTGTAACTAGATTTCAATTAAATCTGGTGGTTAGGTGGACAGTGGAGCAGGAAAGAGTTGTTCAAATTTTAGATGGGGATCGTTATCCAGGTGCAATAATAAATAATAAATTTTGTTGGCGTTCATGGAGGTATGCGCTCTCTTCGATTATGTAAGAGGGTAGACTAAGACCACAGAGTTATTTGGCTATGTGAAACCGTAAAACTATTCGTCTGGTAGTAATGAGGAATTCCAGCTGTAGATCATAAATTTATTTGGCGTCGGCAGTCATATGAGATCTCTGAATGCTCCCTAGATTCTATTATACTAAGAGTGGAGGAAAAAAACATTACAAAGAATATGAGACCTCTGAATGTTCTCTAGATTCTATTATACTAAGAGTGGGGGGAAAAAACATTACAAGGAAAAACATTACAAAGAATACATTTTACAGAGGGAGAATAATTTAATGACTGGTGAAAGGGAATGCTAACTGAGCAAGAATATAAACGTAAATGAAGGAGTAACAGTCAATCAACATGAGAGGCAAAATCTTTGAGTTAACAATGCCTCTGAAAGTGTATCGGCTAAACACTAAACAGTTTTCTATCCTACACGGATACCAGGTTTAATGTCATGTCCCAGTCGAATCCACCCATTCTGCTCGCATGTTCGAAGCCAAATAATGTGTCTTTATTTATATGATTGTTTGATGTTTGGTGATTCCAGGTGCAACTTTAAGTGCTTCCAAACTTTTTGTTTTATTTGACTGGAGAATTATCTTACAGGACTAAATCAGGAAAATGACAAAGCTTGTGCTTAGGTTCTGTCTATTACGAAAATGCTTTCGACTCAATGGGGCACATAGTGTTTGTAATTCAATGGCGGGAACAAGGAATAAACAAGAACTTTATCAAACTATTCGAAATTAAACACAAAGAGGGAACTGCAACAGTTAATTTACGTAAAGGCTCAAAACAATTAAGACTGAGAAAAGCATGCATCAGGAAGGTTCAATTTCAATAAAATTGTGTACAGAATTACTTAGAAGAATCTTCAGAAAGCCAGAATGGGAGAAAAAAGGAGTAAACATAGATGGAGAAATCCTAAACCCTTTAAAATTAAATGCACATGACATTTTCCTAATCCCAGAAACAGCAAGGATATTGTACAAAAATTTAAATGACCAAAACAGAGAAAGTCTCAAACTAGGAAAAAAGATGAGCCAAAGTAAAACTAATGTGTTATCCAAATTCATCAAATAGGGTCATCATAATATATGAAGAAATTCTTCAAGAAGTTGGGGAATACAATTGCTTGGGGCAGTTAATAAAACTAACAAAAGAACATGAAAACGGAATAAAAAGAACAATTATAAATAGTTGATCTCGCTCGCTTCACTTGCTCGAACTCCAAATATAGTCACAGTTTGGACCCCGACATATGTACCCGAGCGAAAGATTTATCGCATCAGCAAGAAATCGGGGCAGGGGTCGGGAGAAAAACTCTTTAGTACAGTAGCGAACTTTTTTGGATATCTCTGCTAATTTTGAAGTTACAAGAAGGATAGACACCAACTTGGAAATGGCATAAAAATCCTCAATTATTTTCATTTCATGGGCAACCCCTAATTCCCTACAGTTTTTCCGTAAATTGAGGAAAAGATTATTTATAAGGCAGGTTATCGTAACAGCCAGCTGCACAAGAAATAACGGTCTAAGGTTGCTTGAGTAGCGCAGCAGTATTTTCCAACGATTGGTGAGAGAGTTAATTTTAGGAAGTTTTAGTGGATATTTTTGGTGTAAAACGATTTTTTATAAGGCCGATTAGCATAACAGCCGGCTGCGCAAGAAGTAATGGTCTAAGGTTGCGTGAGTAGCGCACCAGTATTTTCCGACGATTGCTGAGAGAGTTAGTTTTAGAAAGTGTGAGGAAATATTTTGGATGTAATCTAATAAGTTCTTTTTTGTATTTTCAGGTCAGGAAATCAGAGGAAGATGATGAGCCACATGTGACAATATTCAGCGCTGCCTGACTTGCCCGCTCGCTCACTCGAACACGTTCCACAGTTTCAGTGTGGACACCTATTACATGTGTTTAAAACTTTCAGGAAAACCAAAAACATAATGAAAAGTGGCTTGCCAGTATGTATGAAACGAAAAGTATATAGCAAATGTACAGTATATTCCCAGCTATGACGTATGGCTGTGAGACCTGGAAGCTGACTAAATCGTTGGAAAACAAAGTAATCAGTTTTCAAAGAGCAATGGAGAGGTCAGTGTTGGGAATGCAGTTGAGGGACAGGATGATATCAACTTGGGTGAGAGAGCAGACTAAAGTCATGGACATTACAGAAGTTATAACGGAACAGAAATGGAGGTGGGCAGGTAATGTAGAAAGAATAAAGCATAACCGCCTGAGCAAGAGGCTGACTGATTGGACTCAAGATATTGCATGCATACCTGAAAAAGGCCAGACAGATTGTGGGAAGATAAGATAGAGAAGTTTGCTGGCAAAACCTAGCAGAAGATTGGATCAGTCAGAGAACTCATGGAGGAAGTAGGAGGAGGTCTTTGTTCACCAGTGGACTTGCAGTGGCTGCTGCTACTGCTGATGATGATGATGGTGATGATCATTATGTCTATCTGTCTATCTATCTATCAGAAATTGTAATGGAAGTGAATGGTAGAATGGAGGAAAACGAGATAAAAATAGAACCCTCATAAAGAGGTCAATGATGGGAGAGAGAGAGAGAGAGAGAGAGAGAGAGAGAGAGAGAGAGAGAGAGAGAGAGAGAGACGTTGAAGGAGGAAGAGGGTAGCCCAGAAGTTCAAAAGCGAAAAGTTTAGGAGTGGAGGTGGTGAGGATTATAGATCAAAGAGAGTGGGCCTTTTGAGCTAGTGGAAAGAGAGAGAGAGAGAGAGAGAGAGAGAGAGAGAGAGAGAGAGAGAGAGAGAGAGAGAGAGAGAGAGAGGTTATCTAAGAGGGATAGACAGTACAGACGGAGAGGAAATGGAGACAGAAACGAACACTAACATACAGAAACAAACAGGCAGATACAGGTAGGCAGATGCAAGGGGATTGAGAGGATAATAAGGGAGTGGAATTTGCAGTGTTGGTGAAGAAAACAGAGAGACAGAGAAAGTTAACGGAAAACTGACCGAAGTAGGCAGGTAATATTATGCATCTATTTATTATCGCCCGCCTTTACAAGGCGGAACAGTAATGTTTTTGCTCGCCTCTGTGTGTGTGTGTGTGTGTGTGTGTGTGTGTGTGTGTGTGTGTGTGTGTGTGTGTGTGTGTGTGTGTGTGTGTGTCTTCTCATTATCTCTCATGAATGGCTTGAGCTATCAACATGAAACCTTCAGGGTATCAAGATATGGTCAAAATCATGGCCGAATTTGAAAAAGGACACTCGAAGTCAAGGTCATGGTCACCAAAATGGCTGCAAAAGGTTAATTAGTTTTTATCGCCCTCCTTTAGCACCGTTATATCTCCTGAACGGCTTGAGCTATCAACATGAAACCTTCAGGAATCAAGATATGGCCAAAATACTGGCCGAGTTCGAAAATGGGCATCGGGGTGAAGATCAAGATCATCAAATGGGCTGCTAAAGATCAACTAGTTTTTATCACCCGCCTTTAGCACCATTATATCTCATGAACGGCTTGAGCTATCATCATGAAAACTTCAGGGTATTAAGATATGACCAAAATCTTGGACGAGTTCGGGAATGGCCACTTGGGATCAAGGTCAAGGTCACCATAATGGCTGGCAAAGTTCAACTAGCTTTTATCGCCCGCATTTCGCACCATAGTATCCATGAACGGATTGAGCTGTAAATACGAAACCTTTGGGGTATCAAGATATGGCCAAAATCTTGACTTGGCCAACAGAGTATACTGGCGGTCGATTAGCACTCAGCTCCCGAATGCTTCTCTTTCACTCATTTATATTTCCCTCATATATCTATCTATCTATCTATGTCCATCAATCAGTCAATAATCAATCAGTCAGTCAATCAACCAATCTATCTGTTCATCACTGTCCATATATATATATATATATATATATATATATATATATATATATATATATATATATATATATATATATATATATATATATATATATATATATATATATATATATATATATATATATATATATATATATATATATATATATATATATATATATATATATATATATATATATATATATATATATATATATATATATATATATATATATATATATATATATATATATATATATATATATATATGTAAGAGATATTGGCACCCCTATATTTAAAGTGGCAGCGTCCGGCTTAACTCCATCGATACGTTTATGTGAAGGTGCAAAACGTGATGAATGTTTTTGGCGTATCGGATAGAGCCAGGATTCCGGGAGCTTGAATGATAAGTGAATGGAAGCGTGGCCCATTGGATTGGGCAAATTTAGGCTATTTGGACATTGCTACTCCTCACGCTGCCCTAGGGTGGGAAGGGTCCTGATGATCATGATGATTATGATATATACGTACAGTGTATATATATATATATATATATATATATATATATATATATATATATATATATATATATATATATATATATATATATATATATCAATCACTTCCTGTGGCACCCTCGGGGATGCATAGGGCCTCGATGAACTCACACCACCACATCCTATCTTGTGCTAACTCCTCAAGATCTCCCCAACACTCATCTCCAACTTCCCGTCTCATTGTCCTCACCCACGTCTCTTTTGGCCTTCCTCTACTTCTCCTACCAAGTGCCACCCACCCTGGTGTACCTCGTACTATTCCCTGTCTCCTATACACATGTCCTAGCCACTTCCATCGTGAAAACCTAACATATTCATTGACCGGCTGCAATCCCGTTATTTCTCTAATTCTACTATTTGGTATCCTTTCCCACCACTTAACTCCTAATATTCTTCTAAGTGCTTTGTTTTCAAACACCAAGAATTTATTTTCCATAGTCACTGTGCTGTACCAAGACTCGTGTCCATAAATTAAGATACGCCTAACCATTACCTTATAAAGTTTGATTTTTGTATGCACAGAAAAATTGTTATTATTCCAAATATTTTTAAGCATTCCCATTGCCTGATTAACCTTCTTTAACCTTTCCTCGAATTCAAAGTTCAAAGAACCATCCTTGGCTAAATAAGTACCTAAATATTTAAACCTATCAACTTGCTTTACAACCATACCTCCAGTTACACATTCCTGCGCATTTTCCATATTCATATTGATTATTTCAGTTTTTCCACAATTAATAACCAAACCCACCTTGCGACCTTCACTCACCAAACAGTCCAACACTCTCTGCATCTCTTCTGGCCCATCACAAATCAAAACTATATCATCTGCATAATCTAAATCCAAAAGTTTCCTGTTCTCTCCCCAAAGTATACCTGCACCGTTTTCTGTTCCAACGCGTTTCATAATGTAATCAATGACGAATATAAATAGTAAAGGCGATAGAACACCACCTTGAATTACTCCGGACTTGACTTCAAATGAATCACTCAGACAACCATCAACCATCACTTTACAAAATGTGTCTTCATGCATGTTCATAATGACCCTCACAAACTCCTCTGGTATTCCATAATGTCTCATGATCTTCCCCATAGTCTCTCTCGAAACACTATCTAAAGCCTTTTCAAAATCAACAAAACAAAGACTTAACGGTACTCTCATTTCATTAACTTGCTGCATCAAATGCCTAACTATAAAGATCTGATCATTGCAACCACGTCCCTTTCTAAAACCAGCCTGTTCATCCCTCAGAATACCCCCAACCACAGGCTCCAACCTATTTAACAACACTCTACTGAAAACTTTCAAAGCTATCGGTGACAAAGAGATTCCCCTCCAATTACCACATTCACTCAGGTCTCCCTTCTTCGGAACTTTAACAATTACACCATTCTTCCAAACTGATGGTAGTAACCCCGTCACCCATATCTTATTGAATAGCTTGGTCAAGATCATTATTAATCTATCCCCCTCCACTTTAAACATTTCCGGAAATAAACCATCCTCCCCTGGTGCCTTATTATTCTTTAACTGTTTTACTGCTTTCTCCACTTCTGCAAGCCTCAACTCTCCTGTTTCTATATTTAAATCTTCCTGAGCAGACGGTATATCCTCTTCTGGTGGTATTGGTCTATTAAGAACTGTCTCAAAATGCTCTTTCCATCTATTTTTAATATCTCCATATATATATATATATATATATATATATATATATATATATATATATATATATATATATATATATATATATATATACAGAATATATATATATATATATATATATATATATATATATATATATATATATATATATATATATATATATATCATACAGTATATATATATATATATATATATATATATATATATATATATATATATATATATATATACAGTATATATGGAGCCTCTGTGGTAGAGTGTGTGTTTCATACACGGGGAAGCCAAGGTTCGGGCCCCATCAGGGTAATAATCTTTGGGAGTGTTCACCCGGCCTCGTCCTGCATTGGCGGACACAAGGGGTGCTGTGGTTGAACCAGTGTTGCTTACTATAAAGTATGCTTGCACCCAGTCGGCTTGCGCGGGCCGATTACACTTGGTTCACAGACTACACATACATCCAAAGCCACTCCAACACTACAATTACACTTACAAGCACTTTTCACCCTACATACAATCTCAACCAGAGAGCATAAGCCACTTGGTAGAGATACATTGAATGTATCGTCCCGACTTCGGTCGGGATAGGCCGGTCCTGCAGTGGATACTGAAACGGCTGATGATGATGATGATGATATATATATATATATATATATATATATATATATATATATATATATATATATATATATATATATATATATATATATATATATATATATAAACCGTCTCACATTCTTTCCTCTTCCTTCTACCTACGGGTAACTTTACACTCTCTCTTCTGAATTTCTTTCCTTCATTCTTTCCCCTTCCTCCTGCCTGTGGGTGACTCTACACTGAGTGACAGGCCAGATGGTTTCCTTAACTATGCTTGGTGGTAACCATATACCCTAATTTTGGCAGCCGGTGGCTTAGTGGGTAAATATGGCACTCCAATCAGATGAGCCGGTGAAGGTTTATATCCAAGCGATGGTTGGGGTTTATTGCTCACATAATGCCACTCAGGGACGACTGAGGCTGGCCACTCTCATCTCAAATGTCAGGACCAACTTGCCTAGCCCCGGACTCCTACGCTCCTGATGGGGCAATGTAGGATTGGATGATGATGATATATATATATATATATATATATATATATATATATATATATATATATATATATATATATATATATATATATATATGAGAAGAAGAAGAAAGAGGAGGAGGAGGAGGAGGACTGGGAAAGGGAGGGGAAAGAGGAAGAGGTAAAGACCTGGAAAAAAAAAGGGGTGTAATTGGAAATAGGAGCAGGAAACTGGAAAGCATGAAGGCTACAGTGTGACTTCGAATGGATTTGGGTCTTGAGTTGGTTTTAACCCGCCCCATCCCGACCACTTTTCCACCACTGACTCCTCCCAATCTCGACCAGTTTTGGAAAAAAAATTTTTTTGGCCCAAACCTCCGCTTTTGGTGAGAAACATCGAAAATTCATAGAGAAATCACTCACCTGAGGTTTAAAATACTCGATCCAGGTACCAGTACCTCCTTACCTGACTGGGTTTTCTAACAGGCTGGCACCAAAGAAAACGAATTCTAAGGGAGGGTAACTATTTCACACCACTCATAAACAGTATTTATTTATTTACTTGGTACGAATTTATATGTAGTACAAGAGTATATTGGTTTTCAAACAGTAATGTAGGCATTATAAGCATTGTTTCACTCACTCATCACAATACCTGACCTTCTTTTGCCACATTACCTGATCATTATATCTGACTGTTTCTTCCTCTAATGCTATGTAGACTTTGTCCTCCACATTGTCATCGATTGGGGAACTACTCTGGCCCTGAATGTATTTACTGGCCATGTCAATGGTAACAGGTGAATTGCCGAGACAATGGCATGAGGGGGGGGAGGGGGAGGTTATGCGGTGTAAGGCATTGCCCCTGCTTGGCATCTTGAAGAGGAATAGAGGAAGGTGTCCTGTGTATACGTACAAAAAATCACGCACGAAAATTGAAAATTGTGCAAATTAGGGACCTTGCAATTGCACGATGTACCAGTATGTCGCCGGGACTGGCAAATGCAAAATGTTGCAATGTACCCGTACGTTGACAGGACGGGGCGGGTTAAGCAGAACCTGCGATGCGTCCACTAAATATTGATATGCAGAAACAAGGCTTAAGCCTCTCACAGGCCCAATCTAGGCTCCCAAGCCAACGCTGCCTCGGAGTGGACCTGAGTCAGACTTAAGAAGACACTACAGGTTCAGCGTTCTCAAATACTAGGTTTCCCCATTGTTAACAGAAAATTGACCTATATCCAATTTCCACACGGGTCATTGTAAAATTGTTGATATGGTAATATGCATCATTTAGCAATTTTGGCTTTAACCCATTGTCGCAACACTGTGTTACTGTTGACCTTCAGACTGCGACACACTTCATGTGGGGGTATTTCGTAAATACCTCTTACGAGCGAGATTTTCAACAACGCACCAAAAAGGTTCTGGAAGGATCAGCGTGACACAAAATTTATTGGGTACTAGGATAACTGGTAGCTCTCATTCCCAAACCATATCTTCAGCCCAGTTGCTAAGTTGCATCAGCAACATTGATCTAAAAGTACGCACTTCATAATGCATTTTCTGCAATATTATCACCCCAGGAAAGGCATCCGTGGGTTAAAATTGTTTAGAATATCATAAGCTTAAATAACAGAAGTAGGGTGGTTAATAATAATGGATGTAAAAGTAGCGCCCTAAACTCGTATTGCAGTGTGCAGAGCAAGCTGCCACCACATCTGGCAAGCTGGGAGACTGCTAAACACACCTGGCAAGCTGGGAGACTGTTAAAAGCCTGTTTACAGTCTGTCTCATCTGCCCCAATACGCATTGCTCTCTCTCTCTCTCTCTCTCTCTCAAATCATAGTTTTCATGTTCCTGCCTGAAATGCAATTTCTGACAATTATTTCCTCAAAACTACGCCAATTTCAATTTTAAAAAATAATCCATTGGTAGCTGCATGATGAAGTCTCCTAGCCACTGATATACATATCATGGAAATATGTAAGAGTGAACAAAATTTCCATTTTGCCACACCATGGCAGATGTCTGCATGACTCCTTACCGCAGTCTGTGGGTTAATATACCGGCTGCATTTCAGTCATGACACTGACTATTAAATTACTGTTTTTTTAATGGTAGGAAGAAGGAACCAAAGGCCATGAGCCCGAAGTAACTTTTCCTTCCAAGAGAAAAACAAAATACAAGAGAGAGCCATATTCAAGATCAGATCATTTCGAGATGCCTGGACACACTGCATTTGAAAGACTAGAGATCATAACTAGCAGGAAATACAGACAGAGGGAGACAGTTCCAGAGTTGACCTGTTGCATAAATGAAGGGCAGGGAGTAACGGTTAACTCTTGCATTAGAGAGCTGGACAGAAAAGGGATGAGAGTTTGCTGCTAGATGGGTGCTACGCGCCCGTCGGAGGTGGAGGAATGCAAGCAGACAGTTCAGAGGAGCAGTGACCATTGAAGTAACGATAGAAAAGTGATAAAGATGCACCAGTGCGGCGAAAAGACAGACTTTGAAGTGAGCCAGTAAGAGGAGGAGAGCTAATGAGACGAAAAGCCATTGACTCCACCCTATTGAGAAGAGCTGTATGTGTGGAGCTTCCCCACACGAGACATGTACTCTAAACGGGGGCGGATAAAACCTGTGTATAGAGTCAACAATTGTGCAGGGATAAAGTAGGAATGGAGTAGGCATTGCACATCTAACCTCTTGGAAACAGATTTGACAAGAGATGTACGGTAATATGATCTTTCCAAGATAGGACCCGAGTGATTGAAACCCCAAGCATGTTCAGGGATGATGCAGGATTAAGCTGAATATTATAAAACATTAGTGGGTACACCAGTGGAAGATTTTGACGGGTTGATAGATGTAAAAACTGAGTCTTTGATGCATTAAAAACAACAAGATTATTTTTACGCCAGTCAGAGATACGGGCCAAGTCAGACATTAGGTGTGCCATAGCCTCATCCCTTGCTTGCTGAAGTAACTGCTGAGATGGACGTTGCAGGAACCGAATCGAAAGGTGAAGGGTGGAGTCATCAGTATATGAGTGAATAGGGTTAGATGTAAAGCTCAGAAGGTCATTGATGAATAAAAGGAAGAGAGTTGGTGACAGGACAGAGCCCTGAGGAACACCACTGTTGATAAATCTAGAAGAACAATGGCCGTCTACAACAGCGGTTATAGAATGACCAGACAGGAAGCTATAGATGAAGGCACAGGTAGAGGGATACAAACCATTCTTGGAGATTTCAATGTTCACCACCACCTTTGGCTCTCCTCTCCTTTCACGGATCCACCTGGTGAACAAGCTTACATCTTTTCTATCCTTAATGACCTAGAGCAGCTTGTACAGCACCCTACCCGTATCCCTGACCGCCTTGGAGAGAGCTCCAACATACTTGACCTCTTCCTCACAACTAATCCTTCTGCTTACTCTGTTAATCTTTTCTCTCCGTTGGGCTCCTCCGATCACAACCTTATTACCTTAACCTGTCCTATCGCTCCAGTACGGCCTGCGGACCCTCCAGGGAAACGTCGTCTCTGGCATTTTGGAGCTGCGGACTGGGAGGCCCTCAGGCAGTACTTCTTTGATTTTCCCTGGAATGATTATTGCTTCCATGGCCGTGAGCCATCTGAGTGTGCCTTGCGCATTACGGAGGTTATTCTCTCGGGCATGGAAGCATACATTCCTTTCTCATATCCTTTGACTAATGCAAGAAAGCCTTGGTTTAATCACGCTTGTTCTAATGCTGTCCGCAACAAGGAGAAGGCCTACAAAAGGTACCGGAGCCAACCCACCCCTGAATCACATAATCTTTACGTTTCTGCCCGGAATCGTGCTAAGTCTGTTCTTCGCTCTACTAAAAATAATTTCATCCATACTAAATGCTCTCAACTCTCCAACTCGAATTCTTCCCGCTCCTTCTGGCACCTTGCCAAAATCTTTCTAACAACTTTACCTCATCATCCTTCCCTCCTCTTTTCTACTCTGATGGTTCTGTAGCTATTTCTTCTATTGATAAAGCAGATCTCTTTGCACAGACTTTCTCCTCCAATTCCACCTTAGACGATTCCGGTGCTGTTCCTCCATCACTTCCCCCCTCTGACTTCCTCATGGCTGACATTAAAATTTCTTCAGTTCATGTATTTTCTGCCATTACTGGCCTCAGTACTAACAAGGCATATGGGCCTGATGGGGTCCCTCCTGTTGTTCTCAAAAACTGTGCTTCTGTGCTTACACCCTGCCTAGGCAAACTATTTCGCCTTTGTCTGTCAACTTGTACCTTTCCTTCTTGCTGGAAGTTTGCTCTCATTCAGCCAGTCCCAAAGAAGGGTGACCACTCCCAACCCTCCAACTATCGTCCAATTGCTTTAACGTCCTGTATTTCAAAAGTTTTCGAGTCAATTCTTAATAAAAAAATTTTAAGGCATCTTTCCTATCACAACCTTCTTTCCGATCGTCAGTATGGGTTCCGTCAGGGACGCTCCACTGGCGATCTTCTCACCTACCTTTCAGACTCCTGGTCATCCTCCTTTCAGGACTTTGGCGAAAGCTTTGCCATTGCACTTGACATCTCAAAGGCTTTCGATCGAGTCTGGCACAAATCTTTAATTTCCAAACTGCCCTCCTACGGTTTCTATCCTTCTATCTGTACTTTCATCGCTAGCTTCCTTTCTGGTCGTTCTATAGCTGCTGTCGTAGACGGCCATCGTTCTTCTCCTAGATCTATCAACAGTGGTGTTCCTCAGGGCTCTGTCCTATCACCAACTCTCTTCCTTTTATTCATCAATGATCTTCTAAGCTGTACATCTAACCCTATCCACTCATACGCTGATGACTCCACCCTTCACCTTTCCATTCGGTTCCCACAACGCCCATCTCAACAGTTACTTCAAGAAACAAGGGATGAGGCTATGGCACACCTAATGTCTGACTTGGCTCATATCTCTGACTGGGGTAAAAATAATATGGTTGTCTTTAATGCTTCTAAGACTCAGTTCTTACACCTATCAACCCGACAAAATCTTCCACGGGTATACCCACTAATGTTTAATAATATTCAGATTAATCCTGCATCATCCTTGAACATGCTTGGGGTTTCATTTACTCGGGACTTATCTTGGAAAGATCATATTACATCTCTTGTAAAATCTGCTTCCAAGAGATTGGGTGTGCTAAGCTGACTCCTCTCTTTCTTTACCCCTGCACAATTGTTGACTCTATACAGGGGTTTTATCCGCCCCTGTGTGGA
The DNA here is from genome assembly GCF_032717465.1 of Coenobita brevimanus. Lineage (NCBI taxonomy): Eukaryota > Metazoa > Arthropoda > Malacostraca > Decapoda > Coenobitidae > Coenobita > Coenobita brevimanus. The sequence goes on from NC_137006.1 coordinate 13,531,759, forward strand.
GTACAAGTCTCATGTGTGGGGAGGCTCCCCACATACAGCTCTTCTCAATAGGGTGGAGTCAAAGGCTTTTCGTCTCATTAACTCTCCTCCTCTTACTGACTCCCTTCAACCTCTGTCTCTTCGCCGCACTGTTGCATCTTTATCTCTTTTCTATCGCTACTTTAATGGTCACTGCTCCTCTGAACTGTCTGCTTGCATTCCTCCACCTCTACGACGGGCGCGTAGCACCCGTCTGGCAGCAAACTCTCATCCCTTTTCTGTCCAACTCTCTAATGCAAGAGTTAACCGTTACTCCCAGTCTTTCATTCATGCAACAGGTCAGCTCTGGAACTGTCTCCCTCTGTCTGTATTTCCTCCTGCCTATGATCTCCAGTCTTTCAAACGCAGTGTGTCCAGGCATCTCAAAATGATCGGATCTTGAATTTGGCTCTCTATTGTATTTTGTTTTTCTCCTGGAGGGAACTGTTACTGCGGGCTCATGGCCTTTGGTTCCTTCTTCCTCGCATAAAAAAAAAAAAAAAAAACGTAAGAGGGCAGTTTGGAAGTTAAAGATTTATGCCAGACTCGATCAAAAGACTTTGAGATGTGAAGTGCAATGACAAAGCTTTCACCAAAGTCCCAAAAGGAGGATAACCAGGAGTCCGAAAGGTAGGTGAGAAGATCGCCAGTGGAGCATCCCTGACAGAACCCATACTGACGATCAGAAAGAAGGTTGTGATGGGAAAGATGCTTTGAAATTTTTCTATTTAGAACTGATTGAAAATCTTTTGAGATACAGGATATTAAAGCAATTGGATGATAGTTAGAGGGTTGGGAATGGTCACCCTTCTTTGGGATTGGCTGAATGAGAGCAAACTTCCAGCACGAAGGAAAGGTACAAGTTGATAGACAAAGGTGAAAGAGTTTCCCTAGGCAGGGTGTAAGCACAGAAGCACAGTTCTTGAGGACAACAGGAGGGACTCCATCAGGGCCATATGCCTTGTTAGTATTGAGGCCTGTGATGGCAGAAAATACATCAGCTGAAGAAATTTTTATGTCAGTCATGAGGAAGTCTGAGGGGGGAAGTGATGGAGGAACAGCACCGGAATCGTCTAAGGTGAAACTGGAGGAGAAGGTCTGAGCGAAGAGATCTGCTTTATCAGTAGAAGAAAAAGCTACAGAACCATCAGAGCAGAAAAGAGGAGGGGAGGATGATGAGGTAAAGTTGTTAGAAAGGTTTTTGGCAAGATGCCACAAGGTGCAGGGAGAATTCGAGTTGGAGAGTTGAGAGCATTTATTATGGATGAAATTAGTTTTGGCAGAGCGAAGAACAGACTTAGCACGATTCCTGGCAGAAACGTAAAAGAAGATGTGATTCAGGGGTGGGTTCGTTGCAGTACCTTTTATAGGCCCTCTCGTTGTCGCGAACAGCATTAAAACAAGCGTGATTAAACCAAGGCTTTCTTGCATTAGTGAAGGGATATGAGAAAGGAATGTATGCTTTCATGTCCGACAGAATGACCTCAGTAATGAGCAAGACACACTCAGATGGCTCCCGGCCATGGAAGCAAAAATCATTTAAGGGAAATCAAAGAAGTACTGCCTGAGGGCCTCCCAATCCACAACTCCAAAGTTTCATAGACGATGTTTCTTTGGAGGGTCCACAGGCCGTACCGGAGAGATAGGACAGGTTAAGGTGATAAGGTTGTGATCAGAGGAGCCCAACGGAGAGAAAAGGTTAACTGTAAGCAGAAGGATTAGTTGTAAGGAAGAGGTCAAGTATGTTGGAGCTCTCTCCAAGACGGTCAGGGATATGGGTAGGGTACTGTACAAGCTGCTCTAGGTCATTAAAGATAGAAAAGATGTAGTCTTGTTCACCAGGTGGATCAGTGAAAGGAGAGGAGAGCCAAAGGTGGTGGTGAGCAATGAAATCTCCTAAAATGGAGATTTCAGAGAAAGAAGAAATAGAATGTGTTCCATCGTAGAAGTAAGATAGTTGAAGAATTTTTGAGTCAGTAGAATTAGGGGAGAAGTAAACAGTACAGATATATTTAATCAGAGAATGACATGAAAGCTGAAGCCAGAGTGTAGAGAATTCAGAAGAATCGAGTTCAGGAACACGAGAGGAAGATAAGTCGTTGCATATATATACCAACAGCCACCTTTGGCTTTGAAATGAGTATAGAGAAAGTAGGAGGATTTAGAAAAGGGTTTGCAGTCAGTTGCCTCAGTCAGCTGAGTTTCAGTCAGGAAAAGAAGGTGAGGTTTAGAGGAGGAGAGGTGGTGCTCAACAGGGCAAAAATTGGAGGAAAGGTCGCGAATGTTGCAGAAACGAAGAAGAAGTGAGTCAGACAGTGGTACCAGGCAGTCACCGGGAGAGGGGCGGAAGGTGGGGGCATTTATGATCCCCCCCCTGGGGTTTCTGAGGCTGTGCGTTGTGAAGCCATTGTTTTTGTTTCTGAATTTTGAAAAAGGAAGTGTAGTGTGCACTGTGCATGTTATTTGGCGCTGATAGTTAGAGAAACTGGTATTAGAGAGCATGCTGGCCTACTCTCTCTCTTGCTGAGACACTGAAAAAGTTCAGCAAAGGGGGGTGGTTAGGAACCAGTCCCAAGGGCTGATGAAACGGGAGCTCCAGCTCTCTCTGTCATCAGCTTTCCATGCACCTTGGGAGTACTGCCCTGCTCGACTGGTGTTAAAGCCTACTCCTGAGAAGGAGTATACATGCTTTAAATCTACGTTCTCAGATATAAAAGTCATCTCTTGCATTATACTTTATGAAATTAGTATACAGTACACTAAATTGTCAGCCCTTGGTGTGCTCTCAAAAACTCTGCTTCATACGACGTTCTGAAAAACCCGTTACAGATAGCATAACTGATGTTCAGACTCCGGACTTGAACGTGCTGGACCTGTCCTACCATGATATTGTTGGATACATTAGCTTTGAAAATTACGAGTAATCAATAAACAACATTAATTACAGTAACAAACAGTTGTTGCCAAAAATCATAGCAAAACCAAGAGATATATTTGACTGTCAAGAGTATGCAGTAGCCTACCTAATGCACGCATTGTTCAACCTTTATAAATTTTACGAAAGCAATTTTCACATTATATGATATTATGACTAAAAAGTATTGCCGCCATTCATAATATACTATGCATTAATTGATGGTATCAGTATAATGTTGGTTATTAAGTTTAGAAATAACTTTCTTGTACACAATTCTATGCAACTAGAGGCTCATTAATAATTAGCCAATTATACAATATTTATTGTCCAGAAGAGTTTGCATTATGAGAACAGTTAAGTATCGTTTGATTAACATTTCTCTGTTGTTCATCACCACATATAAAATTATAAGTAAGATGGCGTACCTCGGTAAACTTATAGCCTATCCAGTTCCATGCTATTTAGCCCCTGTTAGATACTTTGCCTTCCACCCACTATAACCTGTATATCAGTATAATTATAGACTTCATTCTGCATTTATTATATTATGCTGGCCAAGATATTTCACGATACTACTGGGATAATAACATACGTTATTTCAACAAATGTGTGTACAATCCACCGTTATTTATAAGAATAGGATGTGTGCTTTCTTTGGTTTTCTCTTCAGTTCATATCATTAAGTAATGTTGGACACACTAAAACTTAAACGAGTTCAAAACAAAATTTGACATACTGAGAAACGGAGACGGGACACCATAAGCGTAGCTTATTTCCTGTATGTCACAACTAGGTAAGTACAACTAGGAAAATACACTGTGGAGGAAAGTGCCACTGCTCAGCCAACCACAGTCTAGATTGACTATTCTCCTCCTGTAGTTACTTCTCCCCCCACCATACAGAATGATTTCCAGCCAATATGTAATGGTGTAAGGTTTGCAAGAAAAAAGGAGCATCACTCCAGTAACCACATACAATAAATTTCACATTCTCACAGAAGTAGATGACGAGCCCAATGAAGCACAGGTTGTGGGGGACTCCATCATCCATGTTTAGTTGGTGGAATTTTGCAGCAGAGTACCCTCTAATCGAAAGCATTTTTGTATTCCAGTTGCAATAGTAGACAACGTAACAGAGGCTATGGATGACGTTTTTGAGAATGCGGAAATGATAGCCTTGTTATCATGCATTTAGTTACTAATGTTGTCATGGAAACTCGATCAGAGGAGCTGATGGAGAAGTACAAATGTGTACAAAGTACAAAGGAGTACAAAGGAAAGCAAACAGCAACAGACCTTATGGTCCTTTAGAGGCTGTTTGGTACAGAATAGACTATGACTACAAGATCTAACTCTACATGCTGAAGGATAAGGATAGTAAAACAAGAAGGCTCCCCCCACCTCCAACCCTCCAGCCAAAACTGGCAAGAAATATTGAGAAAAACCACCACGCAGCATGGAAAAACTGACATGGAATTTTCATAGGAAAGACTGAAAAGGAAAACTACATTCTATAATATATTATCTATAAGCTACCAGTATGAATAACCTGAAAGAGAAAGTAGTAAAGTACAATGAGCAATCGAATAAATAAATAACTAATGCATGTCGCTGTACGGGTACGCTGAGTTGAAGGGGCGTCTGCGGACACAGTGTGGAAATTGCACAGTTCACAGTGTGGATATGCAGGGGTGGTGTGGCAGCCTTGCCTGGCGCTATTAAGGTAGGCAGCAGTTAATCAGGCCCCAGCTCCATTCATTTCACTGAGACTAGGAACTTTCCCATGCAGGACAAGCAAACAAGTCACCTCCTGAAGCAGTGATCCCTGGTACATTAAAAAAATCCCGATGGTGGCCACGTAACCAACAGGGATCCTCAGTGATCCACAGCCCATCACAGGTCGATAGTATGAGTAGTGACCGTTAACTCAGGGCTATCTGTGCATATCCTAGTCTGTGCATATACTATATTTGCATTTAATAAATTGATCCAGGTTCTAAAAAACTAAAATAAAATAAAACAGAAAATTATACGTACACAAGTGCTTTATTCAGGAGTAAACATATTAAGCTGGAGGTTGGATGCCAAATACTTATCCAGGCGACCTTTAAAGGTTTGTACTGTATTACAATCTATTACGTTGGAGGGCAGTTTATTCCATATATTTAAAACTCTATTGAAGAAGAAATGCTTAGCTTAATGCGACTGGAATCGTTTGCCAATTATTTTATGCCCATTGCCTCTAGTGTAGTTCGAGTGATCAACTGTGAAGTATTTATCGACAGCCATGTTATCTTGTCTTTTGAGTATCTTGAATACTTGAATTAAATCTCGTATCCTCCGTTTTGTTAGGGTAAAGAGATTCAGGGCTTCTAAACGTTCCTCGTACGGTTTATTTATCAATCTAGGTATCATCTTTGTCATCCTTTGCTGCACTCTTTCAAGCTTTTCAATATCCTTTTTATAATACGGTGACCAAAATTGAATGCAATACTCCCAGAGCGGGCGTACTAAGGAGTTATACGAAGTGAGGACGATATTATCTGATTTATATTCAAATGCTCTGCCTATGAACCCAATCAATTTGTTGGCTTTTTTCACAGCTTCTGTACATTGTTTGCCTGGTTTCAAATCATTTATTATAACTCCTAAGTCTTTTTCATGGTTTACCCTATCAAGCTGGACATTATTCATACAATAACTTGCTCTTACATTTTACTTTGTATTTATTAATACTGAAATTCATTTGTCAGACTTGGGCCCAGTTAAACAGTTAATCAAGATCTCTCTGAATTGCCTGTCTTTGCAGTGCTGTATCTGCTCTGTTACCTATTTTAGTATCATCAGCAAATTCTGAAATCTTACAACACAATCCTTCATCAATATCATTCACATATATTAAGAAAAGAATAGGACCTAACACTGAACCCAGCGGCACTCCACTTGTAACGTTTATCCAGTCTGACCCTTTTCCATTTATTACAACTCTTTGTTTTCGTCTGGTGAGCCAATCTTCTACCCACCCGAGAACACTGCCGCCGAAACCGTGTGCCTTTAGCTTCTGAAGGAGTCTTTTGTGTGGAACTTTGTCAAAAGCCTTATGAAAATCGAGGTAGACTACATCAACAGATTTAGTCTCGTCATACATGTTCAGTACATCATTGAAAAAGTCCAGCAGATTCGTGAGGCAAGAGCGATTATTACGAAAACCATGTTGTGAATCTTTTATGAGATTGTTTGTTTCTAAGTGTTTTACAAACTTGTCTCTGATAATAGTTTCAAGCGATTTGCAAACCACCGATGTTAAACTAACTGGCCGGTAGTTTTCTGGTTGGGCTCTGTTGCCCTATTTAAATATTGGGGTTACGTTAGCAAGCTTCCATTCATGTGGCACCTTACTGCTCTTAAATGATAAGTTAAAAAGTTCAGCTAAAGGCTTTGATATTTCATTTTGTAGTTCCTTCAATACACGTGGTGATAGTTTGTCTGGTTCTGGTGCTTTATTCTCTTTTAATCTGTTTATTGCAAGCAGTACGTTGCGATCGCTGACTGTAATGTCAGTGATTATGTTGCCCTCTTCTATTGGAATGGGGGAAACAGTAGGAATTGTATGTATATTTTCTGTTGTAAACATTGACGCAAAGAAAGTATTAAGTATTTTCCCCATCATAGTTTCATCATCAGTGTGCTCTCCGTTATCTGTGACTAAGGGACCGATTGATGGAGTTATTACCTTTTTGCTTCTTATGTAACTGAAGAATTCTTTGGGATTTGATTTACTGATACTTGCAATATGTGTCTCAAGATTTTTCTTACTACATTTAATTAATTTTTTGGCTTTTCGTCGAAGGGCATCGTATTCACTTTTATCGCTTTGACTCTTTGTGGTATTATATTTCTTATATGCATGATTTTTTGCATCCAGACAATGTTTAATGTTGGAGTTCCACCATTTGGGTTTAGAATATTTGGCGGGCCATCTGTTGCACATAGGAATACATAATTTGATGGCACTGTTGAGAGTTTCTGTAAAGTAACTCCACGCATCATTGATATCGAAAGTTTCGACAATGGGATGCCAGTCAGCTGCACCTGCAATTGCCTTTAATTTCTTAAAATTTGCTCTCTTAAAGTCGGGCACTTTCTCACAACTGGCCTTGACACTGTCTTCACTGAATTTAATGTTAAATGCAACTATGCGATGATCACTTGTACTAAATTCTTCTCCTACAATAACATTACTCACTACATTTTCTAATGTAGCTAAGACAAGATCTAGGATGTTAGCTCCACATGTCGGATAATTTACAAATTGATACAAAGAACTTTCTTGCAAATTTGTATATAGGTCTGACCCTGTGTGTGAGGATAGGGCTTCTCCCCATTGTGGAACTGGTAAATTAAAGTCACCAAATATTACAGTGCTTTACATACAAGATAGTTCGGCAATTTGATTGTAGATTTCATTATCAATGTTGAGTGGCTGACCAGGTGGACGATAAATTAGCCCAAGAGTGATTTTATGACAATACTCATTTCTAAGCTGAATATAAATAGTGTCAATGTTTTCAATACATGGCTTGGTAATTTCGACTGGATGAAATCCTGATTTGATATATAACAACATGCCACCCCCTGCTCGATTCTTCCTTTCACAACTGAAAATGTGATAGCCTGGTAAATTAAACTCTGCTAGAAAATCTCTCTGCTCAGTATTTAGCCACGATTCTGTTACTCCAATTGCATCATAATCTTCGATAAAGGCAAGGACCTCTAAATCAGAAAATTTATTACGTAGACTACGAGCATTTGCAAGGATTGCTTTAATGTGCTTTCCTTTCTGATGTGGGGAGCTTCCATTATTTATTGATTTATCAGATCGTATGACATCTACGTTTGCCTCCCGTGATGCTTGTTTTTTCTCCAGAAAAAACTTGCGGCATCATTAAGCAAACGACCGAGACGGGCAGAACCAACGGCATTCAAGTGTAGTCCATCATTTGTAAATACTGTACGCTGCTCATAAAATTGGTTCCACGTGTCGATGAACTTAACTTCCTGTAAGCAAAGTGACTTGACTCTGTTATTAATACTAAATGCTCTACTGAAGAAGGCATTCCCTGCATTAATCCTTGGTAGTATGCCTGCAATTAAAATATGGTTAGTTTTTACCCCCTGGGGGTAGGGTTTTTTTTTTCAAGAATACTCCCCCAGTATCCCTGCTTGTCGTAAAAGGCGACTAAAAGGGTTGGCGGAGGGTTAGTGCCCCTTCCCAGAAAACAACAAACTAAAAAAACAAACAAGAAGCCTCAGACAAGGACTGACCAAACGATGATGACCCAGGACCGGACAAAGGACTTGGTGATGGCTACGTGGAATGTAAGAGGAGCGAATGATGAGGTGAAAGAGAGAGAGATTGTCCAGGTGCTTGCGGGTGCAAAAGTGGATGTATGTGGAATGACTGAAACAAAATGGAGAGGAGAAAGTGTGAGAGAATGGGAGTATGGATGGGGTATATGTGCAGGGGTAGGTGAGAATGAGAGGGCAAAGGAAGGAGTATGTATAGTTGTGAGTAAAAGATGGAAGAAGAGCATAAGACAGTATGGATCAGTTGGGTCAAGGATTGTGTGGGTAAAGTTGAAAGTTGGAATACAAATGTGGGCGATTGTGTGTGTGTATGCGCCAACGCAAGATCGTGCTAGCACAGTGAGAGAAGAGTTCTGGACAAATGTGGAAATGTGCATGGAAAAGTTTGGAAGGAATTAGAGAGAGTGTTTTTGATCGGTGATATGAATGGTAAAGTAGGGAATGTGAAGGTGGATGGAATAGTTTGTGAGTGGGGTGTGCCTGCTACGATAGATGAGAATGGCAGTGCGTTAGTGGACATTTGTGCTGGGAGGGGGTTAGTGATAGCCAATACCCTCTTCAGGCATAAAATGATCCACAGGTATACATGGCCAGTGATGAGAAGGGTGGGTGGTGAACTGAATGAAAGGAAGGCAATGATTGATTATGTGTGTGTGGATGAAAGGATGCGAAGCTGTGTAATGGATGCAAGTGCTTATAGAGGTTGGGGGAGTGGACTTTCTGACCACTACTTAGTGGTGGCCAGAATTAGGATACAAGTAAGATGGAGGAAAAGAAGAAGGGAAAGACGAGAGGAAGGAGTAGTTGCAAGGAATGTGGAAAGGTTACAAGAGGATGAGAAAAAGGCAAAGTATAAGAGAGAAGTGGAGAAACGATTGGGCAAATATGAATTGGAGCAGATGGGGGACGTGGAAGGTGTGTGCAGGATATTTACAGAAGAAATATGTGCAGCATGTGATGTGGTGTGTGGGAGAAAGAGAAGACGGAGGGGGGTGCAAGGAACAGCGTGGTGGACTGAAGAGGTGAGACAGGCTGTGGCACAAAGCATACAATGAATGGATGAGAAATAGGGGCGTGGAAGAAGTTGAGAGGCGGAAGAGAGAGTTATATGTAGAAAGAAAGAGAGAGGTGAAAAGATTAGTAAGAGAGAGTGAGAAGAGAGTGGATGAGGAATTTGGAAGGAATTTGAGTGTAAAGTGGAGGGACTGTAAGAAGATGTTCTGGAAAGAGGTGAAGAGAGTAAGACAGGGTGGAAGTGAGGCTAGCAGGGGAGTGAAAGATAAAAATGGTAGATTACTAGTGGAGAAGGGAGAAAAAGTGAGCAGATGGAGAGAACACTTTAAGGAATTGTTGAACATACAGGATGGAAGTAATGCGAGTATAAGTGGCTGGGGAATGGCTGGGAGAAGGAGGGAGGTGAGAAGACAGGAAGAAATCAGTAGGATAGAAGTTGTGGAAGCAATGAAGAAAGTCAAAATGGGGAAAGCCCCAGGAATTGATGGAGTGTGTGGTGAAATGCTGAAGCATGGGGGAGAGATAGTAGTAGAATGGATGTGGAAGATGCGCAGATTGGCCTGGGAGGAAGGTAGAGTCCCGGAGGATTGGAAGTCAGGTATAATTATTCCCTTGTACAAAGGAAAAGGGGAAAAAGAAGTGTGTGGTAATCATAGGGGCATTTGTCTTCTTAGTATAATAGGAAAAGTTTATGGTAGGATACTTATTGACAGAGTTAGAGAAAGAACAGAGGAATGAGTTGGAGAAGAACAGGGAGGCTTTAGGAAGGGAAGAGGTTGTGTAGATCAGATATTCATTCTTAGATCTTTAGTGGAAAAGTTTCTAGAGAAGGGAAAGAAGTTGTATGCGGCTTTCATGGATTTGGAGAAAGCATATGACAGGGTGGAGAGACAAGGATTGTGGAAAGTATTAAGAATATATGGAGTAGATGGAAAGTTGTTGAATGCTGTGAAAAGTATGTATGATGGTGCGAAGGCTGCAGTGCGTGTGGATGGTGAACTAAGTGAATTTTTCTCTTTGGAAGTTGGGTTCAAACAGGGATGTGTCATGTCTCCATGGTTGTTCAATCTGTTCATGGATGGGGTTATAAAAAAGGTACAAGGTAGGGTAGTGGATGTTGGAGTGGCCCTGGTGAGAGAGGGTAGTGTTTGGAAACTCCCTGTACTGTTGTTTGCAGATGATACTGTGTTGTTGAGTGAAGACGAAGGGGAGCTTCAAGGCTTCGTGGATGAGTTTGGGAGAGTGTGCAAGAAACGGAATCTAAAGGTGAATGTAGGGAATAGTAAAGTGATGGTCTTTGAGAGAGGTGAAGTCAGTGAATGTACAGCGAGGTTGGATGGTGAGGAATTGGAAAATGTGAGTACGTTTAAGTACTTGGGTAGTGTGATTAGTAAGGATGGAGGTTTGGAGGGTGAAGTGCTTGAAAGGGTACAGCAGGGAAGAAAGGTTGCTGGTTCCTTGAAATCAGTGATAAGAAACAGGGAAGTGAGCATGGAAGTGAAAAAGTTACTACATGACAGTATTGTGATATCAACTCTAAAGTATGGAAGTAAAGCTTGGACATTGTTGAAAGGACACAAGTCAAGAGTGAGAGCAGTGGAAATGAGTTATTTAAGAGGAGCCTGTGGAGTCACATGGAGAGACAGGCTGACGAATGAGGATATAAAGGAGCGTTGTGGTGTGGATGTGGATGTGATAGGAAGTGTTATGAGGAACACACTGAGGTGGTTTGGCCATGTGGAGAGGATGGAGGGTGAAAGACTGATGAAGAGAGTGTATGTGAGTGAGGTGGAGGGGGGAACAGGGAGGGGGAGGCCGAGGATGAGATGGAGGGATGGGGTGGAGAGGTATTTGAGAGAGGGGTGTGTGAGTTGGGAGCAGGGCAGTGAAATGGCGGGGGACAGGACGACGTGGAGGCGATTTCTTTGTGGCCACCCCAAATGGGATTGATGCATCTGGCAATAGATAGATAGATAGTTAGTTTTCTCCTTGTAGCATCGGATCATCTTCCTGTACTTCTCCATCAGCTCCTCTGATCGGGTTTGCATGACGTCGTTTGTAAATGTATGAATGATAACAAGGCTGTCATTTTCCGCATTCGACTGCTACAAGTGGAAGAGGGAACAGGAGAAGACCGGAGGAGGTTGATGGTCCTGTGGCAAGCCTGGACACAAGAAGGACGATTGTCACAAATGGAAAGAGGAGCAAGAACAGAGCAGTGCACGGATATCTTCAATTATAACAAAAAAGTGTTGGACATGTAGTGAGGTGGGACACTCCAGTTCTTAGTGTCCGAAGAAGAAAAAGTATGACAAGAAGAAGGCTGCAGAAGACCAGAAGGAAGCGGAAAACTAGTGGAGGCTGGTGTTAAGGGGGGAACCACCAGCCGGCTTTTCCCAAGTTGCCCCACCACCAAGAAAATGCAGGAGAACAACAATCGGCAGTGTGCAATTAGACTGAAGGATAGAAAAAAGTGTTCCCTGGTGACTGATTCGGCCTCAGAGCAGACTTTTGTGAGGCTTGATGTGTTACATCATTGGTATCTACCTGAGTCATCAGAACAACTGTGTGGCATAACTGGGCACTGAGCAGAACTGAGGGGACCACTGTATGTCCTGATTGAAGTGGCAGGGGCTACTCTTCCAGTCTACAGATTGTGGCCGACAAGGAGGATCCTTGCCTTCTGAGTCTGGACTATCTGATGTCCATGAGATGTGTGCTGGACTTTTGCTCCATGAAGCTGAAGGTTCGAGGAAGGTCGGTGCCCATCATGGCAGTGAAATGTACTGGTTCTGGTGGCGAGGTGAGGGTGCTCCACACACCAGTGATACCTCCAAAATCAGAACTGTTGCTCTAGTGTACAGGTAAGGTGAGCGGCATTTTTGACAGCTGTCTAAGGGTGGTGGAGCCTGAAGTACAGTCCAAGACAAAGGCCGGAGTGATGGTGGGAAGAACTCTGGTGGAAACAGGTGCAGGTGAAGTGCCGGTTTTGGTGGCCACTTTCTCCTGTAAGCCACAGAAGATCAATGAGGGAGAAATTCTGGGACTGTGCCAGGCAGTGGGCCCTGAATGGCATCAGAGGAGGCCTGTAAAAGGAGTGTAGTCAAAGAAGATGGGTATCTGCCAGAGCACTTACAAGACCTTTTTTCAAGGATTTGCTAATGCTTGGATGGCTCACAAGTGCTGAAGTTGAGGCAGCTGCTAACAGAGTTTGCTAATGTCTTTTCCATGAGAGACATAGACCTGGGATGCAATGATCCTATGGAGCACTGAGTAGACGTGGGGGATCACTGCCCTATTAAACAACCGGCGCGGAGGATGGCGCCAACCCAGTGGCAAGAAATGGAGAAAGTGATGGAGAATCTCCAAAGTCAAGGGGTAATAGAAAAGTCCAGCTGTCCTTGGGCATCAGCAGTGATTCTGGTAAGTAGAAGGGATGGTTTAGTAAGGTGCTGTGTAGATTATCGAGCCCTGAATGATGTGACAGTGAAGGATACATACCCCTTGCCAAGAATTGATGACACCCTGGATGCTGTGTCAGGTGCTAAGTGGTTCTCCACCCTAGACATGAAGGCAGAATGTTGTCAGATCAAGGTTGCAGAGAAGGACAATGAGAAGACCACCTTTTCATATGGGCAGGGTTTATGGCAGTTTAAGGTGATGCCATTTGACATGTGCAATGCCCCAGCTACTTTTGAGCATCTAATGGATTGCGCACTGGAAGGCCTGCACTGGCAGACGGCCCTCATCTATCTGGAAGATGTAATTGTGTTTGGACGAACTTTTGACCAGGAACTGGAGAGGCTGTCAGAGGTATTGAACAGGATCCGTGCAGTGCACCTGAAGCTGAACCCCAAGAAGTGCCACTTGTTTCAGAAGGAAGTAAAGTACCTGGGACATATTGTAGGGAAGAGTGGCTTGAGTACTGACCCAGAGAAGGTGGCAGATGTGGAAGAGTGGCCAGTTCCAACTTGTGTGAAGGAGCTACAGATTTTCCTTGGCTTGTGTACCTACTACTGGCATTTTGTCAAGGCCTTTGCAATGATACCTGCACTTCTTCACAAGCTGTTGAGGAAAAGGCAGAAGTATGCATGGGCAGCGGAGGCTCAGAAGGCTTTCAATGAACCTAAGCATGTTTGGCAAGCTCTCCAGTATTGCTGTACCCAGACCAGAATCAGCCATTTATCTTGGATTGGGATGCTAGTGACCATGGTATTAGTGGAGTCCTGTCACAGAAGAAGGATAAGGAGTATGTGGTGGCATATTACAGCAAGAAGCTCAGCCCACCAGAGCAGAACTACTGTGTGACGCATAAGGAGCTCTTGGCAGGGATGAAGAGCCTTGATTTCTTTCATCCCTACCCGTATGGGTCCTACTTCATCATCAGGATGGACCATGCAGCACTCAAGTAACTGAAAAAACTAAAAAATCCGGAAGGACAATTGGCACACTGGCTCAGGAAGCTTGACCAGCACAGTTATGAGGTGCAGCACCGTCCTGGGTGGGTACATGGCAATGCTGACAGCCTGAGTCATTGGCCTTGTGATCTGGAGTGCTGGCATTGTAGTAAAATGGAAGATCATAGTAAGAAATGCGGCCATACTGCAGTGACAGGGCCAACATCAGATGAAGAAGATCTGAAGAGGATGCAAATTTACAACCAGTGATAGATTGGCTGCAGCCGAGTACAGTACGACCATCTTGGGAAGAAGTTTCCAGGTTAAGGCCTGTGACCAAGAGCTACTGGAGTCAGTGGTACCTTCTTCATTTGAACAACGGGCTACTGGAGCGTCCGTGGGAGACACCTGATGGCCTCAGCAAGTATTGGCAACTGGTGGTTCCGTAGAAGGTGAGGTTCGAGATCTTTGATGAGTCCCATAACCAGATCCGGGAGTGAAGAAAACTCTAAGCTGGCTGCAACAGAGACTCTACTGGATTGGCATGCGTCAGGATGTTGAAGAGTGGTGTCGGGCCTGTGATGTGTGTTGTGCCAAGAAGGGACCCAGGAAACGTGGTTGTGCCCCTCTTCAGCTGTACCAAGTGGGTGCACCAATGGAAAGAGTTGCGGTGGACATTTGCTGGACTTTGCCACTCACTGAAAGAGGAAACTGGTATATATGTGTCCCCATGGACTTCCTCACAAAGTGGCCAGAAGCCCATGCAATCTCTGATCAAGAGGCTCCGACTGTTGCTCAGGTGTTGGTTGATTAGTTTTTCTATCATTTTGGGGTGCCACAAGAGCTGTATTCAGACCAGGGTAGAAACTTCGAGTCTGCTATGTTCTGTGAGTGCTGCAAGTTACTGGGGATCAAGAAGACCAGGACAATCCCACTAAGGCCACAGTCAGATGGGATGGTGGAGAAATTCAACTGGACCCTGGGACAAGTACTGGCCAAGTACTGCGTAGAGGGAGAAACAGAATGGGCCCAGATGGTACCTGCACTGCTGATGGCATATATCGGTCTGCATCCCATGAATCTACCGGCTACTTCCCTGCAAAACTGATGTTAGGCCATGAGCTGATGACAGGGAGAGCTGGAGCTCCCATTTCATCAGCCCTCAGGACTAGGTCCCGACCATCCCCCTTTGCTGAACTTTTTCAGTGTCTCAGTAACACAGAGAGTAGGCCAGCATGCTCTCCAATACAAGTTTCTCTAACTATCAACACCAAACTACATGCACAGTACACACTACACTTCCTTTTCCAAAATTTAAAAAAAAGTCATGGCAGCACTACACGTAGCCTGGGAGTCCCCGGGGGGGGGGATCATAAATTCCCTCACCTTCCGCCCCTCTCCCGGTGACGAGTCGAGCTGCCTGGAACCACTGTCTGACTCTCTTCATTTCTGCAACATTCGCGGCCTTTCCTCTAACTTTCGCTCTGTTGAGCACCACCTCTCCTTCTCTAAACCTCACCTTCTTTTTCTAAGTGAGACTCAGCTGTCTGAGGCAACTGACAGCAAACCCTTTTCTGTATCCTCCTACTTTTCTATACTCATTTCAAGGCCAAAGGTGGATGTTGCATATATGTACGCAATGACCTATCTTCTTCTCGTGTTCCTGAACTTGATTCTTCTGAATTCTCTACACTCTGGCTTTGGCTTTCCTGTCATTATCTGACTAAATATATCTGCACTGTTTACTTATCTCCTAAATCTACTATCAAAAATACTTTGACTATCTTACTTGTACCATGGAACACATTCTATCCATTTCTCCTTTCTCTGATATCTCCATTCTAGGAGATTTCAATGTTCACCACCACCTTTGGCTCTCCTCTCCTTTCACGGATCCACCTGGTGAACTAGCTTACACCTTTTCTATCCTTAATGACCTAGAGCAGCATGTACAGGACCCTACCTGTATCCCTGACCGCCTTGGAGAGAGCTCCAACATACTTGACCTCTTCCTTACTTCTAATCCTTCTGCTTACAATGTTAATCTTTTCTCTCCGTTGGGTTTCTCCGATCACAATCTTATCACCTTAACCTGTCCTATCGCTCCGGTATGGCCTGTGGACCCGCCAAAGAAACAACGTCTGTGGCACTTTGGAGCTGCGGATTGGGAGGCCCTCAGGCAGTACTTCTTTGATTTTCCATGGAATGATAATTGCTTCCATGGCCGGGAGCCATCTGGGTGTGCCTTGCGCATTACGGAGGTTATTCTCTCGGGCACGGAAGCATACATTCCTTTCTCATATCCTCGGACTAATTCACGAAAGCCTTGGTTAAATCACGCTTGTTCTAATGCTGTCCGCAACAAGGAGAGGGTCTGTAAAAGGTACCATACCCAACCCACCCCTGAATCACATCTTTTATACATTTCTGCCCGGAATCGTGCTAAGTCTGATCTTCGCTCTGGTAATAATATTTTCATCTGTACTAAATGCTCTCAACTCTCCAACTCGAATTCTTCCCGCTCCTTCTGGCACCTTGCCAAAAACCTTTCTAACAACTTTACCTCATCGTCCTTCCCTCCTATTTTCTACTCTGATGGCTCTGTAGCTATTTCTTCTACTGATAAAGCGGATCTCTTCACTCAGACTTTCTCCTCCAATTCCACCTTAGACGATTCCGGTCCTGTTCCTCCATCACTTCCCCCCTCTGACTTCCTCATGGCTGACATTAAAATTTCTTCAGCTGATGTATTTTCTGCCATCACTGGCCTCAATACTAACAAGGCATATGGGCCTGATGGGGTCCCTCCTGTTGTTCTCAAGAACTGTGCTTTTGTGCTTACACCCTGCCTAGGCAAACTCTTTCGCCTTTGTCTATCAACTTATACCTTTCCTTCTTGCTGGAAGTTTGCTCTCATTCAGCCAGTCCCAAAGAAGGGTGACCATTCCCAACCCTCTAACTATCGTCCAATTGCTTTAACATCCTGTATCTCAAAAGTTTTCAAGTCAGTACTTAATAGAAACATTTTTACGAATCTTTCCCCTCTCCCGGTGACGACTCGAGGTGCCTGGAACCACTGTCTGACTCTCTTCTTCTTCATTTCTGCAACATTCGCGGCCTTTTCTCTAACTTTCGCTCTGTTGAGCACCACCTCTCCTCCTCTAAACCTCACCTTCTTTTTCTAACGGAGACTCAGCTGTCTGAGGCAACTGACAGCAAACCCTTTTCTGTATCCTTCTACTTTCTCTATACTCATTTCAAAGCCAAAGGTGGCTGTTGTGTATACATACGCAACGACTTATCTTACTCTCGTGTTCCTGAACTTGATTCTTCTGAATTCTCCACACTCTGGCTTCGGCTTTCCTGTCATTCTCTGACTAAATATATCTGTGCTATTTACTTATCCCCTAATTCTACTGACTATCAAAAATTCTTTGACTATCTTACTTCTACGATGGAACACATTCTGTCCATTTCTCCTTTCTCTGAAATCTCCATTCTTGGAGATTTCAATGTTCACCACCAGATGGAAGGGGTGGAAGATGTATGTAAGATATTCACGGAAGAGATAAGCGCAGCGTGTGAGGTGGTTTGTGGAGTGAGGAGGAGATGCAAGGGTGTGCAAGGGACAGCATGGTGGAATGATGAGGTGAAACGAGCTGTGGAACAAAAGAAGAAGGCATATGGTGAATGGTTGGCGAGTAGAGGTAGGGGAGAAGATGAGAGAGAGAAGAGAGAGGTATATGTGAGCAGGAGAAGGGAGGTTAAGAGACTGGTGAAGGAGAGTAAGAAGAAAGTGGATGAAGAGTTTGGGAGGAATCTGAGTGTGAAATGGAGGGAGAGTAAGAAATTGTTTTGGAAGGAGGTAAAGAAAGTAAGGCAGTGTGAAAGGGGAAATAGTAGGGGAGTGAAAGATAGGAATAATAGATTGTTGGTGGAGAAGAGAGAGAAATTGAGGAGATGGAAGGAGCACTTTGAGGATTTGTTGAAGGTAGAGAGTGAGAGCAGTGTGAGTATAAGTGGTTGGGGAATGGCTGGGAGAAGAAGAGATGAGAGGAGGGAGGAAGAGATCAGTAGGTCGGAAGTAGTGGAAGCGATGAAGAAGATTAAGCTGGGAAAGGCCCCAGGAATTGATGGAGTGTGTGGTGAAATGCTTAGGTATGGGGGTGAGATTGTTGTGGAGTGGATATGGAAGTTGTGTAGATTGGCTTGGGAAGAGGGAAGGGTTCCAGAGGACTGGAAATCAGGTATAATTGTTCCTCTGTACAAAGGAAAAGGGGAGAGAAAGTATGTGGTAACCATAGGGGTATTTGCCTTCTTAGTGTGACTGGTAAAATATATGGTAGAATACTCATTGATAGGGTTAGGCATATGACAGAGGAGCTAGTTGGAGAAGAACAAGGGGGATTTAGGAAGGGAAAAGGGTGTGTAGATCAGATATTTGTTCTAAGATGTTTAGTGGAGAAGTATCTAGAGAAGGGAAGGAAAGTGTACGCTGCCTTCATGGACTTGGAGAAAGCTTATGACAGAATAGATAGGAAAGGTATGTGGAAGGTATTAAGAATATATGGAGTGGAGGGGAAATTGTTGAGTGCTGTGAAGAGTATGTACGAGGGAGCTAGGGCTACGGTGCGAGTGGATGGAGAGCTGAGTGAGTTCTTTGATCTCAATGTGGGACTGAAACAGGGGTGTGTAATGTCTCCATGGCTGTTTAATATATATATGGATGGGGTCGTAATGGAGGTACAAGGTAGGGCAGTGGATGTCGGGGTGGCCCTAATGAATGAGGGTGAGATTTGGAAGCTTCCGGTGTTGCTGTTTGCTGATGATACAGTATTGTTGAGTGAAGATGAATGGGAGTTGCAAGGTTTGGTGAATGAATTTGGGACAGTGTGTAGGAGGAGGAAGCTGAAAGTTAATGTAAACAAAAGTAAAGTTATGGTGTTTGAGAGGAATGAAGTCACAGAGTGTGCAGTGAGGTTGGATGATGAGGATATGGAGAATGTGAGTGCATTCAAGTACTTGGGTAGTGTGATGAGTAAGGATGGAACTTTGGGGGATGAAGTACGTGAAAGGGTACAGCAGGGAAGGAAGGTTGTTGGCACACTGAAAGCAGTGATGAGAAATAGGGAGGTGAGTATGGAAGTTAAGAAGTCACTGCATGATGGTATTGTGATCCCTACCCTGACGTATGGAAGCGAGGGCGTGGACCTTGCAAGAGGGGAACAAGTCAAGAGTGAGAGCAGTGGAAATGAGTTACTTGAGAGGAGCATGTGGAGTGACATGGAGGGACAGGTTGACGAATGAAGAAGTGAAGGAACGTTGTGGGGTAGATGTGGATGTGGTTGAAAAGATTAGGAGAAATACACTGAGGTGGTTTGGACATGTGGAGAGGATGGAGAATGAAAGACTGACTAAGAGGGTGTATGTAGGTGAGGTGGAGGGAGGGAGAGGGAGGGGTAGACCGAGGATGAGGTGGAGGGATGGAGTTGAGAGGTATATGAGGGAGGGGGGGGTGAGTTGGGGGGAGGGGAGTCAAATGGTGGGTGACAGAGTGACTTGGAGGCGTTTTGTCTGCGGCCACCCTTTGCGGGATTAGGGCGTCGGGCTATAGATAGATAGATAGATAGACCACCAACTTTGGCTCTCCTCTCCTTTCACGGATCCACCTGGTGAACAAGCCTACATCTTTTCTATCCATAATGACCTAGAGCAGCTTGTACAGCACCCTACCCGTATCCCTGACCGCCTTGGAGAGAGCTCCAACATACTTGACCTCTTCCTCACAACTAATCCTTCTGCTTACTCTGTTAATCTTTTCTCTCCGTTGGGCTCCTCCGATCACAACCTTATTACCTTAACCTGTCTATCACTCCGGTACGGCCTGTGGACCCTCCAGGGAAACGTCGTCTGTGGCATTTTGGAGCTGCGGACTTGGAGGCCCTCAGGCAGTACTTCTTTGATTTTCCCTGGAATGATTATTGCTTCCATGGCCGTGAGCCATCTGAGTGTGCCTTGCGCATTACGGAGGTTATTCTCTCGGGCATGGAAGCATACATTCCTTTCTCATATCCTTTGACTAACGCAAAAAAGCCTTGGTTTAATCACGCTTGTTCTAATGCTGTCCGCAACAAGGAGAAGGCCTACAAAAGGTACCGGATCCAAACCCACCCCTGAATCACATCATCTTTACGTTTCTGCCCGGAATCGTGCTAAGTCTGTTCTTCGCTCTACTAAAAATAATTTTATCCATACTAAATGCTCTCAACTCTCCAACTCGAATTCTTCCCGCCCCTTCTGGCACCTTTCCAAAAATCTTTATAACAACTTTACCTCATCATCCTTCCCTCGTCTTTTCTACCCTGATGGTTCTGTAGCTATTTCTTCTACTGATAAAGCAGATCTCTTCGCACAGACTTTCTCCTCCAATTCCACCTTAGATGATTCCGGTGCTGTTCCTCCATCACTTCCCCCCTCTGACTTCCTCATGGCTGACATTAAAATTTCTTCAGTTGATGTATTTTCTGCCATCACTGGCCTCAGTACTAACAAGGCATATGGGCCTGATGGGGTCCCTCCTGTTGTTCTCAAAAACTGTGCTTCTGTGCTTACACCCTGCCTAGGTAAACTCTTCCGCCTTTGTCTGTCAACTTGTACCTTTCCTTCTTGCTGGAAGTTTGCTCTCATTCAGCCAGTCCCAAAGAAGGGTGACCACTCCCAACCCTCCAACTATCGTCCAATTGCTTTAACGTCCTGTATTTCAAAAGTTTTTGAGTCAATTCTTAATAGAAAAATTTTAAGGCATCTTTCTTATCACAAAACCTTCTTTCCGATCGCCAGTATGGGTTCTGTCAGGGACGCTCCACTGGCGATCTTCTCACCTACCTTTCAGACTCCTGGTCATCCTCCTTTCGGGACTTTGGCGAAAGCTTTGCCATTGCACTTGACATCTCAAAGGCTTTCGATCGAGTCTGGCACAAATCTTTAATTTCCAAACTGCCCTCCTACGGTTTCTATCCTTCTATCTGTGCCTTCATCACTAGCTTCCTTTCTGGTCGTTCTATAGCCGCTGTTGTAGACGGCCATCTTTCTTCTCATAGATCTATCAACAGTAGTGTTCCTCAGGGCTCTGTCCTATCACCAACTCTCTTCCTTTTATTCATCAATGATCTTCTAAGCTGTACATCTAACCCTATCCACTCATACGCTGATGACTCCACCCTTCACCTTTCCATTCGGTTCCCGCAACGCCCATCTCAACAGTTACTTCCACAAACAAGGGATGAGGCTATGGCACACCTAATGTCTGACTTGGCTCGTATCTCTGACTGGGGTAAAAATAATATGGTTGTCTTTAATGCATCTAAGACTCAGTTCTTACACCTATCAACCCGACAAAATCTTCCACAGGTATACCCATTAATGTTTAATAATATTCAGCTTAATCCTGCATCATCCTTGAACATGATTGGGGTTTCATTTACTCGGGACTTATCTTGGAAAGATCATATTACATCTCTTGTAAAATCTGCTTCCAAGAGATTGGGTGTGCTAAGCCGACTCCGCTCTTTCTTTACCCCTGCACAATTGTTGACTCTATACAGGGGTTTTATCCGCCCCTGTGTGGAGTACAACTCTCATGTGTGGGGAGGCTTCCCACATACAGCTCTTCTCAATAGGGTGGAGTCAAAGGCTTTTCGTCTCATTAACTCTCCTCCTCTTACTGACTCCCTTCAACCTCTGTCTCTTTGCCGCACTGTTGCATCTTTATCTCTTTTCTATCGCTACTTTAATGGTCACTGCTCCTCTGAACTGTCTGCTTGCATTCCTCCACCTCTACGACGGGCGCATAGCACCCGTATGGCAGCAAACTCTCATCCCTTTTCTGTCCAACTCTCTAATGCAAGAGTTAACCATTACTCCCAGTCTTTCATTTATGCAACAGGTCAGCTCTGGAACTGTCTCCCTCTGTCTGTATTTCCTGCTGCCTATGATCTCCAGTCTTTCAAACGCAGTGTGTCCAGGCATCTCAAAATGATCGGATCTTGAATTTGGCTCTCTATTGTATTTTGTTTTTCTCTTGGAGGGAACTGTTACTGTAGGCTCATGGCCTTTGGTTCCTTCTTCCTCGCATTAAAAAAAAAAAAAAAAAATTCTTTCTGATCGTCAGTATGGGTTCCGTCAGGGATGCTCCACTGCCGATCTTCTCACCTACCTTTCAGACTCCTGGTCATCCTCCTTTCGGGACTTTGGCGAAAGCTTTGCCATTGCACTTGACATCTCAAGGCTTTCGATCAAGTCTGGTATAAATCTTTAATTTCCAAACTGCCCTCATACGGTTTCTATCCTTCTATCTGTGCCTTTATCTCTAGCTTCCTTTCTGGTTGTTCTATAGCCGCTCTTGTAGACGGCCATTGTTCTTCTAGATCTATCAACAATGGTGTTCCTCAGGGCTCTGTCCTATCACCAACTCTCTTCCTTTTATACATCACTTCCCTTCTAAGCTGTACATCTAACCCTATCCATTCATATGCTGATGACTCCACCCTTTACCTATCCATTCGGTTCCCACAACGTCCATCTCAGCAGTTACTTCAACAAACAAGGGATGAGACTATGGCACACCTAATGTCTGACTTGGCTCGTATCTCTGACTGGGGTAAGAGTAATCTGGTTGTTTTTAATGCATCAAAGACTCAATTTTTACGCCTATCAATCTGACAAAATATTCCGCAGGTATACCCACTAATGTTTAATAATATTCAGCTTAATCCTACATCATCGTTGAACATGTTTGGGGTTTCATTTACTCGGGACTTATCTTGGAAAGATCTTATTACAACTCTTGTAAAATCTGCTTCCAAGAGATTAGGTGTGATAAGCCGACTTCGTTCATTCTTTTCCCCTGCACAATTGTTGACTCTATACAGTGGTTTTATCCACCCCTATGTGGAGTACAACTCTCATGTGTGGGGAGGCTCCCCACATACAGCTCTTCTCAATTGGGTGGAGTCAAAGGCTTTTCATATCATTAACTCTCCTTCTCGTACCGACTCCCTTCAACCTCTGTCTCTTCATCTCACTGTTGCATCTTTATCTCTTTTCTATCGCTGCATCAATGCTCACTGCTCCTCTGAACTGTCTGCATGCATTCCTCCTCCTCTACGACGGGCGTGTAGCACCCGTCTAGCAACAAACTCTCATCCCTTTTCTGTCCAACTCTCTAATGCAAGAGTTAACCGTTTCTCCCAGTCTTTCGTTTATGCAACAGGTCAACTCTGGAACTGTCTTCCTCTGTCTGCATTTCCTGCTTCCTATGATCTCCAGTATTTCAAACGCAGTGTGTCCAGGCATCTTGAAATGATCGGATCTTGAATTTGGCTCTCTCTTGTATTTTGTTTTTCTCTTGGAAGGAACAATAATTGAGGGCTTGCGGCCTTTGGTTCCTTGTTCCTTGCATTAAAAAAAAAAACTGTTGACATGTTAATGGGAAGACCACCTGGTGAAGAGCTGCCTACAGACACTACCGGGTTTGCAAAGCACCTTCAGGAAAGGCTGGCTGAGGTACATCATCAAGTGCGAGGAGTCCTTAAGTTATCAGGAGAGGTGAAGTGCAAGTATGATGTCAAGGCAAGTGAGGTGAGCTTCCAGGATGGTGATCAAGTTTGGTTATACAACCCTCAGCGAAAGAAGGGGCAGTCACCGAAGCTGCAGAGCCCATGGGACGGGCCTTACACTGTGTTGGACCGCCTATCAGACGTAACGTATCAGATTTGGGGAGGCAGGAAGTCTCGCCCAAAGGTGGTACACATGAACCGTCTGTGGCAGTACCATAGGCCAGGACAGTATAATTGGGATGTCCCTGAGGAATTGTGCTCACCTGCAGCTGAGGATGTTGAGGAGGACCAAGGAGCTGAAGTGCAAGAGGATGGTGATAATTCCCCAAGAGAAGAAGCGAGTCAAGAAGAAGACCAAGACCTTCCTGGAGGAGTGGACTGTGTGGAGGAGCAGAGACGCTGTCGGAAGTGGAATAGAAGATCCGATAAGTTGAAGGATTATTTCGTGTATAGTTAAATGTTTTATTATGATTAAGGTTTACTGTAAGTATGTACAGTATATATTGTGTAGTTTTGTCGGGACGACAAAGAACTAGGGATGGGTTAGTGTTAAGAAGTGAGATTTGCCAGTTAGGTAGTTGAGGAGCGTCTCGATGTTTCCCGAAGTTTATCATAGGTTCCGGTGCGGATCAGAGTTGCCAGTTTTCCTGCTGTTAGTGAGCGTACTTATTTCATAAGCTGTGCATAAATTTTTGTGCTTTTTTTCTATATGATGTTTTATTTCTGTGATTGTTTGTTAAATTGTGTAAATCAGTTAAACTTTGTATGCTAAATAATTTACAGTGTTATGTAATGTAAGAAAACTCTAGCATGCTTTGATGTCTCTTACTTGATAACTGTTAACTGTTGCCCAGTCGAGTTTGTGCTAGAAGTTTCTCGAATAATGCAAGCTTATATAAGGATGGGGAAGAGACTGTTTCAGGTTCAGTTGGTTCTCAGTTCAGAGTGAGTGAAATGCTGTCAGTGTAGTTTGTATATTTTCAGTACTTGTAAAAACAGTGAAGTGTTATTGCTGTTAGTAATGTTTGTATAGCTCCAGTGCTTGTGAGAATTGAGAAGTGAAGTAGGAAAACATAAGTGTAATTATCTGGAAAATAAAGTCAGTGAACTTAAGAAGGCAGTGTTTATTTATGATGCCAGCACTGATCCTGTGTACTGTACATGTACACCTAAAGGCTGACCATAGGAAGAACAACTCATTGGGCAACGTCCTTCTCATACTGAACTACTGCTGTTGGAGCCTGTGGCAGTGTGGGGGTGGGGTCGTAACAATATATTCTCTCTCCGGCAAGGAGAGTATGTTTTTGGCCCTGTTTGTTCTCTCCAACAAGGAGAGTATGTGTTCACCCTTGTTCATTTGTTTGTTTGTCTGTTAGCAGGTGTACTTAAAAAATATAGAGAGAGATGTTGACCAACTTGGTGGCTAGATAGCTCATATCCCAGGGAACAATTGATTAACTTTTAGGACCAATCAGGATTTTATTTGCGAATCCGTAATCAATGATGAGAGAACCTAACCCATTATAAAGAGAGGTTTGGAAATTGCGTTCTTTGTCCGCAAGATGCGCTCCACTGAGTGCCCTTCTAGTTTATAATTTACTGTTACAGTTTTCTTGAAATCATACAAGACAATACCAGCCCTGTGAAGACTAAAGAAATTTTAATTATTGGCATTTTGTTTTTCTTATCGCCATTCAAATTCTTTTCAGGGAAGGAGTGACTTCTCTTCTAAGGGTTTTCATGGAGAGAGAGAGAGAGAGAGAGAGAGGGGGGGGTAGCAAAAGTCACATAGGGAGACTCCCAACTGCACGACACTACTGCCCAGGTAGTCGTGACCTGAAGCCATAAAAGTGATATGTATCTTCTCTTACAGTTCCTTAAATTATTCTGGTCGATGGATGATACCCATGATTATATTTCGTCTGATGGTCTGGTGGTAGAGTTCTTGGATCGGCAAGGCTAAGTGCTAAGGTCTGAAGCCTGTATATTATTGGCGAAGGCGTTTCTATCATTGAAGTCAGGACCCGACCCCCCTGCGTTCCAGTGGGGATAATATGGGACTAAATGTCACTGTTAGTTTTTTTGCTTGACTGAGAAAAATCCTGGCAGACACAAAGTTAATTGAAACCGTAAAGATCTCATGACCCAAGCCGAAAATGACATACAGTACCTATTGTTTGTTTACCTGTGAAATGAGTCACAGATTCACAGCATCCCATGTTAACAGCCTTATCACTGTGATGGTAATCATGAGGTATGTTAGGAAGAAGTACTGATTAAATTTCTTATGCCCACGAGAATAAACGCCTTAGCTTCTTTCAAAAAGGTGACGCATATTTAGTCATTCTGGACACCACCGGGAGATTTTGCCTGTGTTTTGGAAGAACACCACGTATTAGACGAGGTTACTGAAGGCATTACTTAGCCGCTCCAGTTAGATAAGTCCTTCTTAACCTCAAAAGGACCGTCTGGGGGTAGTAAAAATAAGCTATGGAATCGCTGGCTTCATACTGAAAGCTTTATCATCATACTTCATTTTCACATAAGCGAGTCCCATGCTCATAAAACCCCATGTTGACTCCTCATTATCCGAGTGACGGCAATCCTGAGTTATGCCTGGAATCACACGAACAAAAAACACAGACGTAATGAGAGAAAACCCTTTACATCATAAAAGTTAAGTGCTATAAACAGAGACATTTAAAGACATTTTATTTGGTGAGTTGAAAGGAGTGTCAACAAACTCGTAACTCATGGGTCCGTTTTTCACTGCGTTTGAAGGCTTAGCAATATACGAGTACTTTACATATTACATATTACTATTTCATTCTTTGTTATTTATGTCCTTTAATATCTATTTAAATTGCAATACTGTACTGTTATTACACTGACTGAGCGAGGATTTCCATTCCTTTCCAGATTACACCACGTAGCTCTGTGACAGAAATGGATAATATGGTTTTTCGTCCTTTTCATATAACTTATTCGTAACTAAAATCATACTGTAATGTTAATCCTTTGTTAAAACTCAGCATTCAAGATGGAGAGGTGACAGTTTTAGGCCAAGCTATAGTAAATAAGTGTAACATACAAGACACATTAAGAAACTATACGCAGTAATATACAGGTAAAGAAGAGGTGCTAGGGAGTCCCCTTAACCTGCGGGACTACAACTCTTGGTGGTTACGGTGTTGTCTATCAGAACCTGCTAACCTGGCACCGGGAATGACACCACCACACGGAACTCGAGAAAGGTATAGAAATATTATTCTAAGCTGATTATTTAAGATCCTATCTTTATTTTCCTGACTGGGTTGAACTGAATACTGATTACTGTTGCTGCTGCTGTTGTTGCTGTTTTTATTGTTGTTTTGTTATGTTTGTTTTTCTTTATGTTCTTGTTTGTACTGTTGTTTTTATTGTTGTTGCCTGAACGTGAACCCGGTGGACTATAGGCTGAATCTATCCTCCTGCAGTCCCCCATCCTATTGTCGGAGAATAGGGTACGAAGTCAAGAGATGTTTGTATAATATGGCAGCGGAGCCTCAAGGTTATAATTAAACAACAGGTGTCACCATGTGATGGCCGCCCTCTCCATCACCTAGACAACACTAGCACTGTTAAGATCTCATTCAAAGTCATGAATTGTCTTTGAGGTCTATTCTTTTTTTCCTCCAGGCGATATTACTCAGATCGAAGAAAGTCTGTTACTGCACAAGATAAACAGCCTCCATTAGCCATTTCAGTTCATTGATTTACTCATAATATTATTCTTGCAAGTTCCAGAGGATTTCACTTAACCCAGGAAAAACGTCATAAGACAAGGACTTAAATGCACTTTTCTCCCAGATCAATGTTTTCGTATTTTGTGTAATAATTACAAGATATCTGATTGCAAAACTCATGCATATCGATAACAGCAAAACTACTCTATCTTCCCAACTGCTTCCTACTCAGCCACTCCATTTCATCCAGTTTAAGAAAGACGTCCGGTAGGCAGGAGAATGATTGATTCCCATGTCGTAGGTGCATGTATTCAGGAAGGAGCAGCAGTGAGGAGGTAAATGTATACTCTGTGAATAACAGCAAAACTACTTTATCTTCCCAACTGCTTCTACTCAGCCACTCCGTTTCATTCAGTTCCGGCAGGCAGGAGAATGATTGATTCCCATGTCGTAAGTGCATGTAATCAGAATGGAGCAGCAGTGAAGAGGTAAATGTATACTCTGTGATGAGACGCCTTTAATCAACAATGCATTTATCATAGACGCAACTTTGCCCTCTCACGTAAACTACATAAGAACCCCAGTTATTTGCTTTTTTGCATTTATTGCTCTCTCTCTCTCTCTCTCTCTCTCTCTCTCTCTCTCTCTCTCTCTCTCTCTCTCTCTCTCTCTCTCTGTTATTGTGATCACACTGTAGTGCAGATTTTGTATTTCCTCAGCTTTTTTGTCTCATTCATTCTTTCTTTGTTTTTCTCTTTTTCCTTATTTTCTTTTTTTCTTTCCATATTACAAGCAGTGTTCAGGAAATAGATTTTCAGTAAAGTAAATAAAGTTTAGTAAATAAACTTGGTACACTGTTCCCGGGACAAATACCCCATGACACCCTTCAATAATAATAATAATAATATTATTATTATTATTATTATTATTATTATTATTATTATTACTATTATTATTATTATTATTATTATTATTATTATTCGTCAACGCGCCCAATACCGTTGCACGATATTCAATATGTGTGTGTGTGTGTGTGTGTGTGTGTGTGTGTGTGTGTGTGTGTGTGTGTGTGTGTGTGTGTGTGTGTGTGTGTGTGTGTGTGTGATTTAATTCTTTCTAGGCTATTTGTTGAATTTCAGTGAAACTTCCCACGTGTGTTAGGTTGGTTACAAGGAAGGTTTCAACTATATACAATTTTATAACCATTATTTTATGGAGGCCAGGCCCCCTCACCGAAATAAGAATAATCAGAAATAATTAAAGGAGGCCAAATTGTGTTTTGGTATCTTTGTACATATTGTACAAAGGACTCTCATCCACAATGCGAAGTTTGAGAGATCAATCTCCGTCCCAAAAATAAAAATAAATAGAAATGGGAGATTTTGAGAACATGTATTTCAAAGAGATCGGCATACGTATCGCAAGACTGGTTACAACCTGGATGGAGGAACATGAGCGGGTGTTATGAGCAGCCTCTCTCTCTCTCTCTCTCTCTCTCTCTCTCTCTCTCCAACTTAACCTTCCTCATTAACCCTTGAGTAATTCCAAAGTTTCATCTACGAGTAATACTGAGCTTATGTCACGACCTCTATCATCCGGCTTGAGGATTCCCTGGGCTTTTTCCATCTCCCAGTCTTCCTCTTTCTTCTTCCTATCCCCTCTTTTCTTTCCTTCTCTCTCTCTCTCTCTCTCTCTCTCTCTCTCTCTCTCTCTCTCAAGAGGTCATTTTTCCTAATGACTTCTGCCGTCTCGTTTCTCAACAGTTTCTGCTAAGTTACTGAAGCCTCAACCAGCCTCCACCGCTCTCTCTCTCTCTCTCTCATATATATATATATATATATATATATATATATATATATATATATATATATATATATATATATATAGATAGATAGATAGATAGATAGATAGATAGATATTTTTGTTTATCTATCTAGTAGGAGAGATGGGGTTAACTTATTTTTTATGGGGTGCCGTCCCTACGAATCCGAGCCTTTCTACTCTAACTATATTGATGGGAATAAGTCCTGTTGCCTTGATGATAAAATAATAATAATAATAATAATAATGACCAGTCCACTACTTCATGCATGGAAAGGGAGGCTTTGGACTCCTCCATAAATAACATTAACACTCGCACGTTTTGACAGATTAGTAACGTTGGATTTCCAGGCGGTCTGGTGGCCTGTGTGGCCCACTCCTTTCTCGTAATGCCTAACCAGCCCTGGCTTGACTGTTCTTACATGAATGAACTTTACCACCACGTTGGTGGCCAGGCGTACTAAAATGTTCTGGGTTTGTTTTCTGGATTAATTCTGTCATCCCGTGGCCACTTGAATCCAAGTGTCTGGCCGTTTGACGGTGGTTTGCAAACCTAGTAGGGACCTTGTTCTTACTGTCACTCCTGGCTGGAAATCCGTCAGGTGCGACTGTTGGGAAATCTGGCAGGAGTGACGGAACACCACAAGTAGAAAAATTCCTTGGGCTGCTCAACTGCAGTTGAGAACTGTGGCACGTCTGGGATCGTCCAGCCCTGGGGAGACGTTTGGTCTGGACAAGGTACTAAACAGAATGAAGACCACATATAGACTGGCGGATACGGCTGGCTCGGATAAAGTTCACAATTCCCCCTGTATCTTTAGACGAATTACAGTGGTTTGTGTATTGATCACACTTTCTTTTAATTTTAAGAAATCAGTCCGTTACTATCAAAAGTTACAACTAAATAGTAGTGAAATAGTAAATTGGCTGGTGTCCCGAAACTAAAGTCTACTTGTTGCAAAAAAAGAAAAGTGGTATACTGATTTCAAACAAGGAGCATACACCGAAATCCACCATGATAGCATCTGCTTCTTTTGTGAGAATGGGGAAGAGTCTACAAAAGAGGTAAGAGGGATAAGAGAGGTGCTGAAAACAAGATAACGAAATTTGGAGCCTAAGAAATGAGGTTGCTGTAGGTTAAGAGACTGACATATTAAAGGATGAAATTAGAAGTCTGAGGACTGTAAACCAGATCCTGATAAAAGTCAGCTGTCCACCCTCCACTGTTGTGGCAGGCAAGGCGCCAAGTTCTCAGTAAGATACAAGTATCAGTTATCAGTGAGAGCACGATACTGGTTCCAGTTGAAGATGATACTGGCTTCGAAGGCTGGAGAACAGTAGGCAGCAGAAGGGGACACACCAGCTCAAGAAACTTCATAATCGCTTGTACGCCAAACGGATTCAGTGACCTCGCATCAATAGTTAATGAGTCTGCCCCCCTCCCCACACCATTAGAGGCAGAAGAGAACCTGAATGATAGAGAACAAAATGGAAAATTAAATGCTTCAGAGACAACAGGCAGTGAGGGCTTAGAAAGATAATTTAAACATGAGCCCAATCTGTCAGGTAGATGATAAGGAAATCGACATTTCTGATTGGTGATTCTCTGGTTTGAGGACAGGAGAATCACCTAGGAAAGTTCCGCATGGGTAACAGAAGCGTCAGAGCCTTTCTGGGTGTGAAAACAGTAAAAACTGGTAAGGAAGTTGTGGAAATCTGGGTAAAGTGGATTTCAATAACTGTCCAGGTTAGTGGCAACGACAACTTACTCAGGAGCAACAAGGTAGGTGCTACAGAGAAGATAATAGGGGATGCCATGACTAACTGCTGAGATAAAGGGCAAGGCAGACTGAGGTATGATAACTGGCATTTTGCCAAGGGTGTCTGCTGGTAATTATGACACGGCATAACTTCCTGGATAGCTGATTTGTGCACCATGTGAGGGGTGAAATTTGTTGACCTATTTGACGAGTTTTATGGACGACAAAAATTATACCTTCATGATGGTGTACTTTTAAGTGACAGTGGGAAGGCCTACTTTTGATGACCTCCTTTGTCACCATCTATTTAGCTTGTTGAGGTCAAGCCACGATGTGGTGGCAAACGATCCAGTACAGACGCAGCAGACATCAACAGTTGCCCCTCCGAAGTCGAAAAAACAGCCTTAGAAGCATTGGGTTCTTTTCTCTCAAACTACTTGAGGATGCACACCACAGTTAGAATACCCCCAGAGAGAGAGAGAGAGAGAGAGAGAGAGAGAGAGAGGTGACTCTTTGTTACGGAACGACGCTACCTTACTGGAAGACTGTATCTCACATCAGCTGGCAAACTCCAAACCCCAAAGAAGCATTCATGCCCATCACATTGGGGAACCACAATTGCTAATTTTTTTCTATGTTGGCTAGCAAGAAAGTGATCCAAGAGAGAAAGAACTACCTCCAAATATATCAGTGCCTCTGGGAAACTGGGACAGCTAATGGTTCCAGGAAAGGGCTGGAGCCCCTTCAGAAAGTATTCTTCATGGCTAGTTCAGTTAGAACAAATTGCCTGAACCCGAAGCATTCATGGCTAGAGAACTATTGACAAGCAGGAGTGGTAACTGGAAATTCCAGATGATTCTCACATCTGAATTTGCTAGTCATAGGTGTCAAATAGCCTGCTGTTGTGAGGGGAGGTATTTTGTAAAGTAATACCTTAATTATTATTCGTTTTCTCTCTAATATTTTACTTGGATGATTATGTAATATCCAGGTTTAATTTCAGGTTGTATGCTTGATATTCAGAGTACTGTATAATGTAAGAAAGCTCTGGAATATTTTGGATGTTTCCAACATAGAAAACTGTTGTCACTAGGAGTATGTCCTAGAACATTCGAGTATTGATGAAGGTTATAAAAAGAATGGGGGAGAGAATACATAAGTTTCAGTTTAGTTTCACTTGTGGCCTTGTAAAGTTAGTGTAGCTCTGGAGTCGTGAAGCAGAGTGTGTAATTACTTGGAAAATATAGACAACGAACGTGAGAAGCCTGTGTTATTATGATACCTGAGTTAATTTTGTGTACAACGTTCTAGTTGATCTTGTTTACATTGAAAGGCTGAACCTACGAAGAATGATTCACTGGGAGACGTCCTTCCTATACTGATCTACTGCCGTTGGAGCCTGTGGTAGTGTGGGATAAGGGAAGAGAACATTTTGATATTGTGACCATTACAGAGTCATGGATGCCTAGTGATAGCGGAGATTTTGTTGTAGAGTTTGGAAATCCTAGGTACAAATTGTATCATAAAGACCGTACTTCAGGAGTGGGGGGGGGGGAAGGATATTAATGCATGTCGACAAGCAACTTAATTCCTGTCAACTTTAAAATGGAGTCAGAACAAGAAACGTTAGGTGAGGACCTTCATCTCACTAATGCTATGTACAGGTTAGTTCTTTTATATTCGTACAAGTCTTCACACCAGCTCGGTGACAAGATGAAGATATGTACAGAAGTTTGGGAAGAGTAGTTAGTGGTAAGACTTCCGTAATTTTTGATGACTTAAACTGTCACGAAAACTAGGATGGCAGAAGAGCAGATTCTGAAAGTAAGCATCTTGTAGATTTGCTGATAAAGATGTTATATCTTAGGGGGTAAATATACCAACTAGATGCAACGGTATCCTGGATGAGGCGATACCTGTACTTTACACAGGAAAAATCATCCAATATATTACCACTATGCTGGGAATCAAACCCGGGACTCTCAGGTGAGAGCTAGGCAGCAATCCACTGTACCATGACCAGGTAAAAGTTATCTCACATTGTCACAACTTTGTAACCAATGCCCCTCCACCCTCACTACGGGCATGAAGAGGTGAGATAACCCCCTGGCACTCAGGCAAGTAGATGCTTTTAATCAGTCCCAAGCATTACAGCAAGTCAGAATGAACTTGCTGCCTGGCTTTC
Source organism: Coenobita brevimanus (assembly GCF_032717465.1). NCBI lineage: Eukaryota > Metazoa > Arthropoda > Malacostraca > Decapoda > Coenobitidae > Coenobita > Coenobita brevimanus. The sequence goes on from NC_137006.1 coordinate 13,564,579, forward strand.
ACCTGAGATTCCCGGGTTCAATTCCCGGCATGGTGGTAATATATTAGATGGAATTATCCTGGACCTTGTGTTCACTACAGAAGATTATAATGTTACCAGTTTGTCGCTGATGAACCACAGGGAGGTAATGATCACAAAATGATTAGGTTCACTCTATATATATGTTGAGAAACACCATCTGGCCCTCAAAAAAGAAAAATATACTTTCAGAGACCTGAATTTGCATCTTTAAGAGAGTTTTATGAGTATCACACTAAAGGATAAAAATGTAAATGCAATATACGACTCATTTACAGCAATATTTACATTTACAGCCTCACCCTTACAAGTACCCTCGAAGTTCTCAAATTCAAGATCAGTTCACCCAAAATGGTTTAGTAATGAGACAGCCATTGCAATAAAAGAGAGAAAGGCTGCATACAAGAGGGCCAAAAGCAGCTGTGGCCAAAATGATTTGGACTCCTTCAGGACTTATTACTGGCGAGTGAAATCTCTGACAAAGTTGGCTGAAAAAAAGGAAGAAATCAAGGTGATATCACAATGCAAAAAGAGCACTAATGACTTCGTCAGTCATGTAAACAATATACAACCTTTCAAAAGTAGTTTTGGACTACCACTGATATATTCAGTCTCTTGACTCACACCATCCATCAATCAAATGACCGACATGGAGAAATTCATGCAGTAGCCCTTAATATTTCTAAAGCTTTTGAGAGCGTGTGACACCGTTCCCTACTATCCAAACTCCCTTGCTATGGACTAACGTCTTTTATTCCTCTGATTTCCTCATATCTCAGTGACAAAGAGGTAAGAGTAAAAGTGGATAATGTATTATCCAGTCTCCACTCAGTTAATGCAGGTATGCCAAAAGGATCAGTTATGGCTCCAACCCTATTCCAAATTCATATTAATGATTTCTTATTTGTCATTCATAATTCCATCCATTTATATGCAGATGACTCAACACTTTACAGTTCATTCACACTCAAACACCCATTCTCAGAGTTTAATATCTCTAACCTACAACTCAGCATAGCCATTTCCGTAAATCAAGCCTTATCGAAGATCACTAAATGGGGACAAAATAACCTTGTCTCATTAAATGCTAGTAAAACCAAATATATACAGTTTACTAAAAGACAGATACTGCCACATTCCTATATTACCTCCAGTGCTACTAATATTTCCATTTCCAAAAGTTTTGAAATTCTCGGTGTTTCACTTAACAATGTCCTCAGCTGGACCTCTCATGCCAGATCACTTGCTGAAACCACCTCAAAGAAACTTGAATTATTGTACACAATTTGTATCTTGTTCACTGACGAGCAGTTTGCTGTAGATTATAAGTCATGTGCGTTCTCAGCTTGAATATTGCTCATCCTTTTGGAATGGACGTGGAGAGATTGCACTAAAATAACTAGACAAAATTCAGAACAAAGCTGTTAGAATTATAAAAACCCTGCTATTACAAATAAACTACCTCCCCTACAGATAAGAGGGAATATCACCTCTCTTGCATTGTTCTACAGATACTTTTATAACAAATGCTCAGATGAAGTTGCATCCATTGTGCCACCTCTCCATGCCTTCCCTTGTGCTACATGGGTATCTGGTAGTGCTCATGACTGGAATGTCACACTGCCATATTGCAGAACTTCCGCCTATCAGAAATCTTTTTTCTCCCAAACTTCATGTCTTTGGAACTCGCTTCCCCTGAGCTGTTTCTCCCCAGAGATCAACCTACAGCTGTTCAAGTCCATCTGTTACTTTTTTTTTTTTTTTTTTTTTTTGTGAATGGAGGACACCAGTAATATGAAAAATTAATTTTAAAAAATCATTTTGTTTTTTCTTCCTCTGATTTGTTATTACAAAAAAACTGAAGGATCAATCAGGTGTAATGTAAATTTCAGACTTGGATGTGGCCAACACTCTTGCTTAGGTTTTTAATATATCAGATACTCCTGACATGGCAAGACCAGTACTGGCCTATGAGAGTGAAGACTATCATTCTCAGATGTCCACCTGAGGAAGTGGCCAAGAAGAATCGAAAAGCTAAATATTTACAAGTCATCATGTTCAGATACAATTTTTCCAAGCGTTCTTAAAGAGGTGCGGGACCAGATAGTTCCTTTACTTGCAGAAATCTTCAACATATAGCTGGAAACGGGAAGTGCCAGAAGACTGGGAGCTAGAAGATGTGACTCCAGTCTTTAAGTGAGGATATCAGGAAGGTCCAGACAGTTACTGCCCATTAGGCTGACCTCTATGACAGTAAAACTGTTAGAAGGAACAACTGGAGACAAGACGGTCAAACACTTGGAAAAATGGAAAATCAAAATCTTATTATGGACTCCCACCATGGGTTCAGACGACATACAAGTAAATCATGCCGAACTTACTAACTTGAATTTTTCAACAAAATATTGAGTATGTATGACAAGAATAAAGCAGAAGACATCCTTTACTATGACTTTCAAAATGCATTCGATAAAGCATCTCACGTTAAACTAATTTCAAAAGTTTGGGGACTCGGTATTAACAGGAAGGCTAAACTCCGGAAAGAAAACTAGCTAAAAGATAGGAAAAGTGAGTAGTGATCAACAAAATTACTTCTAGTTGGGCTTCAATCACTGCGGGTGTTAAACAAGTGTCAAACCTTCGTCCACTCCTGTTCATTTATATCAGTGATATAAAAGTTGTGGTCTGTTAAGTGTGATCTCAAAGTTTGCAGATGATATCAAATTGAGAACAAATGTGAGCAGTCTTGAAGGGGTTGAAAAAGCCCAGGCAGACTTGTGTAGGCTAGGGGAATGGTGTGAGACATGGGAAAAGCAGTTTAACTGGGAGGAATGCAAGGTGATGTATACTAGCCATGTGAATCTCTAGTCGGACTATTTGCTTTTCGGGAGAACGCTGAGGATGGCTGACTTGGAAAATGACTTAGTTGTATTGATTAGCAGCAACTTAAAGTTTTCAAATAGTGCATCGAAGTAGATAAAAAGGTCCAGAAATTACTAGCCTACATCCAGAGGCATTTTCGTTATAGGGAGAAGGAGATTGTCCTTACACTCTGTAACTCCTTAATACGGCAGTTTCTGGAGTACACTGTGCAGTTCTGATCACCTACACTCAAGAAAGACATAGATCGACTTGAAAGAGTTCAAGTTAGAGCTACAAAACATATATATTTCATTCATTAGGAGATGGAGTTAACAAAATTGTTTGAGGGCTCTGGGACTGAGTCCATTAGATGCTCACAGATTACGAGGTCAACTCACTGACGTGTTTAAAATACTAAATGGGTTTGATAGTCTTCACCATAGAAACATGTTTAGTCTCAACACAATCTCAACTGAAAAAAAATAATATGTGCAAACTCATTCACGTGCAAGATCTTCACCTGGAACAGACTCTCCATAGATGTTGTTAACAGCACTGCAGTAAAGCAGTTTAAAACGTTCCTTGTTAGGATCTTACTCACACTAGAATGACTGTTAATTGGATATGCATTCCCAAGCAAATACGAAGTCACTTTGGTACAAACCGCAAGGTAGTTGATATGTTAACTTTTCCTTTTAACTCCTGGTAACTCTCTCTCTCTCTCTCTCTCTCTCTCTGTACACACACACACACACACACACACACATATATATATATATATATATATATATATATATATATATATATATATATATATATATATATATATATATATATATATATATATATATCATCCAGTCTTACGTTGCCCCATGAGAAGCGTAGGAGCCCGGGGCTAGGCAGGTTGGTCCTGACATAACGAGAGTGACCAGCCTCACTCATCCCTGAGTGGCATTACGTGAGCAATAAACCCAAACCACTTCTTGGATATAAACCTTCACCGGCTGAATCTGATTGGAGCGCCATAATTACCCACTAAACCACCAGGCGCCAAAATTTGGTTTTATGGTTACCATCCAGCGTAGTAAATGGTTTCCTGATGTACAGGAAACCATTTGTGTTGTCACTCAGTGTAAAGTCACCCATAGGCAGAAGGAAGAGGAAAGAATGAAGGAAAGAAAGACAGAAGAGGGAGTATAAAGTCACCCATAGGCAGAAGGACGAAGATAGAATGAAGGAAAGAAAGACAGAAGAGGATGGAAGGAATGAAGGACGGAGGAGAGGAAAGGGCAGACACCCGAGAGCAGCACTACAGTGAGTGAGTGGATGGTGAGTGCCCCCACCCCCACCTACCACAAATATATATATATATATATATATATATATATATATATATATATATATATATATATATATATATATAGATAGATAGATAGATAGATAGTTATATAGTTATATAGTTATGGGATATACTTGTATATTACGGTGCACTCATAACTTTAATTAATCACCAAAAGGGTTAAGGTAAAGCTCACAAGAAAACTAACGTACTTTACACTATAACATACTCACACACCAAAGAATAAACCAGGATTCGTTTTACAAAGGGGAATTCACATAGGCCTCAGAATACAAATATAAAACGAGTTATTTCTCTTATCTAACCAGATTACTATCAGTGGAGGCTACATACTCGCAGAGGTTGAGGAACTAGGAGAACACGTCAATGATATAATCCAGATATAATCCACACACTAATGTTAAATGGAGAAGTGAACCAAAAATGGCAAATGATGCAAAGTGTGTTTTGCAATCAAAGTAATGTTTTGAGTAATGTGTGAAAATATGTGGAAAAGGGTAACAAAATGTGACCAAAACTGTAACGTGACAAACGTGAAAAAAAGGTGACAAAAAGTGACTCTCTCGCAAGGTCCTCGAGCTTGTAAAGTAGCCTTACTCCGCCTCTTGCAGTTAACTAGCCACTAGGCTGTCTTAAAGTGTAGGTTAATCTCTAGCCAGGCACAAACATTGGAGGCACCTGCTACCATCAGTGAGCTAACACATCTCACACATAGCCATAGTTGAGCCATCAAGAAAAGGTTTTTAGACTTCTGTTGGAGAAAACACTCTCATTTTTGCACCTCCCACACTACATGTCACACCCACGTATGGTCAACGACAAAAGGTCTCTAACTAGTTTTGGGAAAACAAGCAGCGTTATCTGCTCAGAAGCAGAAAACTGACAGCTGAGTAAACAGAGGGAAGATAGTGAGGTCTTGAGTTCACCCTTACAGGCAGCAAAAATTGATAACAAAAAGATTTATCGTTCTTGACGGCTCGCCTATCTCTCCCTACATTATCTTCTCATCTTCTGTTTCACCCATTATCTGCTGGGGTAACTACGCCAGTGACAAGAGAGAGAGAGAGAGAGAGAGTGGAGCACAGTGGGACAAAAAAATAATTGTGACACTAAAAAATCAATTAAATAGGTATTAGAGAAATGAATTACGGGAAAATAACTATCAACATTTAGCATCAATAAGCTTATGCCAAAGAAACGATCAGCTTATCTGAAAAAGATGTGGTCCGCAAAACAATAAAATATTATTTTTGTCCCACTGTGCCCCAGGTGGGGGTACAGTGGGACAAGAGCTGGGGCACACAGGGACATGACTAGTTTAAATTAATGAAACCAATATTGAAATCAAATTTAAGGTATGCATTTTGCCTTTTTGTTGTACCACACGTGTTAGGTTTGGGAAGGATGACCTAATGCCACTGAGCTTGATAGAAGCAATATCCTGAACTTGTGGAAAGAAAAACTCAGTGATTCCCACTTTATCCTCAGATACGAAACTTCGTAGTCCCCTTCATCATCCTTCTCCTTTGTTACAAGGCCCACATAATATTTCTTAATTGTAGTATCAGCCAGAATGTAATCGTTTACTTTGGGCTCTCCTTCCAGTACAGGAAACTCCTGATCGTCCTTGTTCACCTCATCAAAGTCATCGGATGAATGATCTGACGAAACCAATTCTTCCCCAGATGATGAATCCTGCTCTTCAAAAACTAATTTTGGGGGGTCTTGACTTGCTATTGTGTTCTTACAGTCTCGGTTTTGTGTGGAGTTTTGAGGTTTAGGCAAGCGCTTCTTTCTCAGAAGTGTCAGTAGCAATCATACTGCGACCCTAATATATTACATGAAGTCTATAATGCATAATACATAACCAGTAGTATCAATAGTGTGTGATGCATAATATATATAATACACATCTTTACATCACTATGGAGCACACTGGAACACTGTCCCACAGTGCCCCATTATACGTGTCCCATTGTGCCCCATATGAAAGTTTGCAAGACAAAGTCTGTTCTAGAAAAATCAGAAAAGCACATGATAATAGTATCATCCCATTTGTACACATTTAGTTGTTATACTTAGATAAATACTATATAAAAATTTTGTGCAATACGTATCATACACAGATACTTCCATAAATACAGCAAAAAAATTGCTTTTGTCTGCTGATAGAACAAGGACCTCCAGCACAGATGACGTGGAGCAGCACAACCTCCCTCAGCAACATTGGTAGAGGCATTGGCATGAGAGTGATGTTTGGTACAAGTTCCCACAGCCAGGATTCCCAGATACCTCTAGAATTAGTGTTGTCCCACAGTGCACCATGTCCCAGTGTGTCCCCCCATTCCCCCATATACATACAGATAGATAGAAAGATATTTATAGAATATAGATAAATAGATACAGATACAGATATAGACAGACAGACAGATAGATAGATAGATAGACAGTAGCTAGATAGATATATAGATAGATAGACAGAGATAGATATAGACAGACTGATAGATAGTATATACATATATATATATATATATATATATATATATATATATATAGATAGATAGATAGATAGATAGATACATATATATTGTTATGGAACAGAGAGAGATAATGAACACTTCAAGTAAGAATACAAAAATCACTACTTTCCCGCAAAGTTCCAGGTTCAAAACAAAAGACTTAGGTAAAATTACAAGTTAAAGTTTAATGCTCAAACTAACAACTAAACATTCAGGACTCATAAGGATAATGTAATGGCAAAACAGGTTACATATATGGTTAACTACAACAACCTCCATTAACACGAATTTAGCAACAGCAAATTTATCTAAGTCAGCCCTGATAAAATGAGAAAACCGGATAATGCTCAGTTAAAGCAAGATATAATATTATTATAGATACAAAATATTACTAACACTGGCTGACAGTAAAAACCTTACCAGGCTTACGAATTAACGCCCTATGCTACACAGTACAAGAAAAATGGTAATAACACTTATACTCAAATTATACAGCAGCTAGATGGTTGGAGACTTCCGGAGCTCTCACAAAAATAATAATACACTATACAGGGGAGGACAGAGATGTGAACAAAATGAGGAGTAGATCTAAGTGGCAACTAATGTAGAGACTGAGCTCATTATATAGGGGCAGAGCTTGATTCAACTTGCAAGAAGGACGCGCAAATGAAGGCACAGAGGACGAAGAGTTGACACTCCCGCTCTGAACAACAGAAAGAACGACTTACTCTACTATAAAGGGGAGAAGGGGGGAGTGAGGTAGAACACGCAAGCCTGGTCACTATGGAAGCCACGTGGCGAATCGTGATCAAACATGCAGCATACTGTACATTAGAATTATACAAAGGATGATGAAATCATAGGCTATGTAACAATATATATATATTTATATCCAGTGCCGTATACTGTATAATTACCATTTACACTTCGTTGCTCCTCTAATTCCTGCCACCAAACAGATATACATATTCAGCTGTAAAATGATTCCCAGCAGTCACTGAATTATATCACATTAATATTGGCGACATTATTTTGTATTTAATTCTTGATAGCTATAGGAGACTTAATTCATTTTCGGATGAAGTGTCTGAACTAGGTGTGCAAATTGGTTTCTCCTAGCCTGGAAATCTCGTCTTCAGGTAGCATGAATAAAGAATATATATATATATATATATATATATATATATATATATATATATATATATATATATATATATATATATATATATATATCCCATTGGAGCCCAGTGTCCTCAATATAGGACCGAACTTGGAATTTTCAGAAGTTAATAAAGTAGGAAACCTCAGTGTCGAGACCTATGAGCGTCGCGACTATGAGCCGACAGGCGGAGGGCGGTACGCTTAGTACCCTCCCAGCACAATGCCTCGCCCAGCAGCTCTGGGATCCAATGATATATATATATATATATATATATATAATTATATCAATTGGTCGTCTCTTTAACCTAAACTCGTCTGGTGGTAGCATGATTTATGTCATATGACTGAGTGAATTATATCGTCTCCTTGACCAAATTACCAGAGCGAGAGTTTTGAATCAACGTTAGTTCTCTCTGCATCTCTGCATCTCTCCAACTGCTGTCGCTGTTCCAGTGATCTTTGCTCTTCTGGGTTGTCTTTTTAAATTTCTTCTTTCTTGCCGCCATGTAACACCCATGTGTCACCATACTGTAATCGTTATTTCTTTGTCCATTTCTCTAATCGATGTCAGCCGACAAGGTTCTTCTAGCATGCAAAAGATCATCTTTCGAAAAGTCTGTCTAAATTTGTATTTTCCTGTGCCTATAATACCGATCCTTTGGAATGCAGTGTGCCCAGGCATCTCAAAAAGACCTTTTTTTTTTTTGTCTTCATTATAATTTTCCTGGAACAGGAACTTTATCGCACACATCTAGCTTTTGGTTAATTCTGTTTTGGACAAATAAACAGATGCAGTGGGTTTTTGTTTGGTTACTTTGAAACCTCAGAAACTGAGTGGAATTACTGATTTGAATATGTGCTCAAATACTGCTTTTCTGGATATTGTTGCAGTAATATATCACAACATGCCCAAGCTGTTGAACAGTCACTAAGGATGGTTAAGCATATTGAATATAAAATCTGAATATTATGATAATTACGCAAAAAGTCATTCAGCATAACGATACCAAGAAATAATGTTGGATATGCCAAAGCCATAAATATAATCAGGATCTATTGGGAAATATACATGGTGCTGATTAGAACAGAGAAATTATCACAACGAAGTTATTCATGTGAGAACAGTTATGAGAACCAGCATACAACTGGAACTTGTAGTCAAAACATATATCCACAATATGGAACCATAACTAGCATGTAGATCGTTGTGGATTAAAAAAAAAAAAAAAAAATCTTTTATATTCTTGTCGATGTATATTTCCATCGCTAGTTACTTTCATTTTTTCATTCATTGCCAGACGCCATGTATCCCAAACGGGGTGGCCAAGGGCTTAGAGTTAATTGTTTTACAGGGAGGGGCACTAATCCTCCACCAACCCCACTTGACACGTAGGGATGCCAACAGCATCTGGTGTTCCCTGGCGGTCACCCATCCAAGTACTAACCAGACCCAACGTTGCTTCACAGCATTAATTAGCATATAGTAAGTTGTTTACTTAATCTAATTGCTTGATTCTATGACTAATCCACTCCTCACAACCTTAGCTATTCAGTGATATCAGGTACCATTGTTTATGAGCACCTGAAGAAGAATGAGAGTGCTCAGAACCTGAGAGTCAAATTGTAACCATTTACAACATTGCGAACGAACATGCAACAATAGCATGTTTATGCATCATGTATGCACACAGGCGCCGGTATAGTGAAGATAAACCATTGCCATCAAATGCTGTGAGTATATTCCAGATGACTTGTGGTAAAACTACCCAGTTTTAATAAAGCTGAAAATTCTAATAAGTGTCACTTTTCAAACTGATGTGGCCGGCCCACTGTGCCTTTGACCAATTTGGCCTAAAATTTAATCACGTGATCAGAAGGTCATAGCCCATCATCTCAATAATTTTAGTCAAAATTGCATTAGTAGTTTTCGCATAGAGTTGTTAATGAGGAAGACATTATGAATGAAAGTAATTATCAGCCAAAGCTGTTTTACAGCTACATCCAAAGCAAAACCAAAATTAGAAGTAAAATACAGTACATCATGGATGAAGGGATAATCTATATCCAAGAAGAAAAAGATATTTCTGAAGTTCTTTAATAAAATCCAATAAGTTTTTACAGAAGAAAGTAATTTAGAGTGAGGTGATATGGAACATGCATGCCCACACATATGCCAGGTATACGAGTGATTCTGAAACTATGGGTCGCGACCCAAAAGTGGGTCACGAGAGGAATTTTGATGGGTCGCAGAGACATAAAATAGGACTAATGCTTTCAGAGTATTTGACTGACTTAACTGAAATTGTAATTATCCTCATTACACTATTAGCATATTCATAATAACTACGACAGGCTATATACCAGTTTCTCTCTCTCTCTCTGTCTTTACCCTATGGGTCACGAAGTCATGAAATATTCCAGTTAGGGTCACACACTAAAAAGTTTGAGAAACGCTGAAGTATACGAATATTGGAACAATAGGTACAGGAAGAGTTGAGCAAATTAGACAAAGGAAAAGCAAATGGTCCTGATGAATTTTTAGGTTGAGTGCTACATGTGTGCAGAAGAGTTAAGTCGATCAATATATTTAATAATCAAGGAATCCTTAAGTCAAAGTAAACTACCTGATATTCGGAAGAAAACAAACATTGTTCCCTAATTCAAGAAAGGAATAGACAAAAGCCACTTAACTAACAACCAGTATCCCTGACCAGTGTTGTATGCAAGGAACTAGAAAAGCTAACATGAAGAATTTGGAAAAACCATAAAGACAGGTCAGTTTAATAAAAGGAAAATCATGTCTTACGAATCTATTAAGTTACTAAGATCGAATTGCAGAACCACTACAGAAAAGAGAAGGATGGGTGAACAGTATCTACTTTGATTATAAGAAAACATTTGACAGAATAACAACCAAAGACTTTAACGGAAACTGTACCATCAAGGAGGAATTCAAGGTAATCTGTACTGTTGAATGCGGGAATTTCTCAGAAAAATGAAAATGGGAATAGTACTAGGGGGTAATACTCATCATGGAAGGAAGTGACTAGCAGAGTTCCACAGCGCTCAGTGCTGGCACCAGTTATATTTTTAACATATATAAATGATACAGACAGCAACATAGGAGATGGATGCTAACTAAGTATGTTTGTTGATGATGCAAATATACAAAGGATAATTACTATCATAGACTCTTGCAGAAAGCTACAAGAAGAATGAAATAAGTTTCATGAATGGAGCAATAAATAGCAAAAGGAATTCAGTGTGGACAAATGCCACGTAATTTAATTTGGTAAAAGTTAAAAAAGACCTGATTGGGATTATAAGGTAGGAAGTTCAACCCTGCACAAACCAGTAAAGGAGGACCTAGGGGTGATTAGCAATAACAGACTGTCTCCGGTTGACCACATAAATGAGAAGGTACGAAACAGTGCATAACTGTACACTGCTTGCTAATATGAGAATAGCATTCACATATATAAATGAAGACAAGCTGAGAAACATAATAACATTATTCTTCAGACCAACCCTGGAATATGCATCTGTAGTCCGGAATCCTCATCTCAAAAAACACATAGATAAGACTGGAAAAGTACAAAGGACCACCACAAGATGGATACCAAGCTTATAGGGTCTAAGCTATGAAGAAAGACTAGGAAAACTGAACCTGCAACATTACAAGAGAGAAGGAAGAGACTTGGTTATGCTAAGTAAATGCATCTCAGAAAGCGAAAACAGAATTCAATGAATATATATACTATGGGAAGGCATCAGCAAGGGGGGACTGCAAAAAAAAAAAAAAAAAAGCATAACAAGGGAGGTGACAAAGACGAAAAGAAAGTCAGTTTCCCAAATCGGGCAACTGATCAGTGGAATGCACTACCAAATGAAGTAGTGTATGCCAAAACTATTCATCAGTTTAAGGATGAAATGGTTTAATACACTCGACAGTACGAGTTTGGCTCATTCCTGTTAATTACAGTTAGGTGAGAACACACACACACACACACACACACACACACACACATCCTATGTCGCATTATTCCCTCTGGAATGCATGGACTCAAGGTGAGGCATGTGTAGTTCAGAACATTTGAAGGTTTTAAGCTGCTCTCTCCTCTGGTAACTATTTAGAGGATAGAAAGTTATGGTCCTTTATGAATCGGGCCGGAGCATGTAACTCAAACACCTGACCAACTCGAGAGCTCATACCCAGAGTTGCCAACTTGGCGCTTTTGGCGTTAGATCTAGTGCTTTTCATAATAATTTAGATCCAAAAATATTAGATTTTCTTCTATATCTAGCGCGTTTTTAAGTACAATTTAGCGCGAAAATTTGAACTGTTTATCTATAGTTTAGCGCGTTTTAAAGTTGAGCTTAGCGCTTTTGAAGATTTCTGCTTGGCAACACTGCTCATACCACACAATCACTAGCGTCATTACTGAAAAAAATAATTATAAGAGATAATAAAAGTAGTGAAGTGCATCACAAAATCATACACTTACAATTAAGTCTACTAAATTCATTTATCATATGTAACTGAAAACAATTAATAACAAATATAAACAATGCTTCGAAGTGACTACTTATTCAGTTTCATCGCGTACTTACAGTACCAAGTTATGAAGTCTTCTGCCACTGCACACTTAGTGATAACAAACGAACTTCCCTATAACTACAGCTGAGATGAAAGAGACGGTAATTAATGAAGTGTACATTGGAAACCTGAGCTTAATAAAAACCCCAGTGGGCACTGTCCAAATTAAATACTCGAGGATGCTGAATAGCAGAGAAAGCCCTCTATTTGTCAGTTATAATAATGTGTGTAGAATGTGCAGTGGAATAGCCACATAACTCCACTAAGATACAAATTCACCACCTGGTATGGAAGTGCAGTTCAGTTCTGTTATCTGTAGCCACGACTCGACTGGATAGCTGAAATGGATATCAAGTGTTTCATGCAAGGCTTTATAACCAAGTGCAAGACATGACTGGCCCTTCTAAAAAAAAGTGCAAGGCACTACAAAGTAGAATCTATCTTACATTTGATGTAACTCAAGGGTGCTGATTCCAAATCTGCTGTATGGCATTCTCTCTTTTTTTTTTTTTTTTTTTTTTTTTTCACGAGAGCCCATTCCAAAACAGATGCCATTTTACCGCTAATAGCATTGTTTTTGTGGGTTGATATAGATATATGATACTGTGATCACTAAAGGAATATTTGACGATTTTTACATTATAAGTTTTCATGTAATGTGAATATTTTTTGTATTATTATTGTGTTATGGGCTAGGACAGAAAACAACAGAAAGGGTCCTAGCTGTGAAGGACTAGGTGAAAGGTATGAGGTCTCACAAAATTAGCTCATGCCATAGTTCCCACAGTTTCTAGTTGGCCACAACAAAGAACTGAAACAAAGAATATTTGAAGCTGACAGTGAAGACATTTCTCAGTCCCAGGAGGCAATGATGGCATTTGAACATGAAAAGGGTCAGAATGCAAATTATGCCATTTAGTTTACATACCTACACATTGTCAGCATTCTCCTCATGTATACCCGTGCCGACAGAGATGGCATATGGGATCTCCATCTCAGTTCCTTCAAGGAGATGCTCCCTTATATCCCCTGCTTCGAGCACACAAACTATGCAAAATATGACACAGTGTACTATACACGAATGCAAATGCTACCTTCTGAAGTTGAACAGGAATTTAGAATGGAAATTTGTTAAGACTGTAGAAATGAAGTTCAACCAAGTGTCCCCTGACTAAAGTTTAAAATGGTTAAATGTTGTTGGAAAAAGTGGCGATAGAATTGTCGGAATCAACATAAATCTGACTGCTCTGAGCAGATGGGCCTTGTCCTTTAATCTGAGGTCTCAGATCTCAAAAGACACCAAAGAAATGTTTGGAATCGATCCTGGACATGCCGCTGCTCACAAAGAGTCCAGCAGGGCAAGACGGAGACAAGATACACAGGCTGAAAACAGTCATTGAGAAGCTTGGTGCCAATGGAGTCTTCTCTGATTAAACCACTGATTAGCTTGTCAACATTACCACAAATGACCGGGCTACAAATAAAATTAAAGAATATCTCTTGAAATAGAAAACCTGAGCATAGATCAGCTCCAAACTTCCACCCATGAGATGCTTCTTCCTCCACATGAAGGATCCATACATAAGAAATCCCACGATCCGATGAAGAGATGTGATCCTGCAACATTTGCCAAATTATATGATATTACAAAACATGACACTCAAATATCGTCTCTGAAAGCAGACAGGTCTGTTCTACAGAGGTTAGTGGCCAGCTGTTCAACAGGATGGGATGCTGATATTGATATTAAATTAAAGCATGAACTGCTTCCTTTGCTTTTATCACTGGCACAAACGGATGGAAATCTGAGAGAAGGGAAAAGGCATATCCTGGTGGATGAATTGCTGAAAGGCATCAGCTGCAATGATGAATATAAAATTCCAGAAAATGCTACTCTTGTCATCGGATGACAAAGTTTAGTCCAATCACTACAAAAAACTCGAAAACCACACGCAGGAACATTTGGAGAATTCTCAAATATATTCAACACATCAGTGTTTGGATATGGCCAGAAATTCTCTGGATAGATGTCGTTATTGATAGGTATGACCAAGTTACCATAAAAGAGGGTACAAGAATAAGAAGGAAGAAAGGCAATGTCATCTTTAGGTTAATTGAAAATGGTAATGTGCCAGTACCTAATGATTGGGATGACTTCATTTGTGACCGCCTAAACAAAGCAGATCTGGCCCATTTCTTGTCTCAGGAATTTATTGCAAATGCACCATCAATAACAAATTTATCATCACAGCTGGTGGGCTCAGTAAGTGTGATGATGTGCTTAGTAACCAGGTAGATATTGACACAGATGATTTGAGAAGTGCAGTTCAAGAAGCGGATACGAGGATCATTCTTCACTGCATGAATACTCGTTCCGATACTGTTGTTGTTTGGTCCATGACACGGATGTGCTGTTATTGCTTATGTCTCACAGTCCTGCGATAAATTAGAAGATAATAATGCCAAAGCTCTAAAATATATACTGTACAAGTGACCTACTTAGTAGTATCTTGAAACTTCAGTGATGATATGTCTCTGTCCTTATTACCCTTTCATGCTTTTACAGGCTCAGACACCACATCATACTTACCTGGGCACACAAAAAGAGCATCCTTGTCAGTATTCACACGTCATCCTGAAATATTACAGGGACTTGGAAAGGACCTGTTAACACCAGACACACTAGCCCAAATGGAAAAATCCATATGCATTGTACTCGATTTCCCTAACGCTAATTCAGATCATGAAGTAAGGACAACCTTGTTCAAGAGAAGAGTAGCACAGGAAAATTTCCCACCAACCGATGATGCTTTAAAACATCATGTAATAATGGCACATCTGCAGGCAATGATTTGGCTCAAAGCAACACAGCCAAAACTCACAACCAAATGAATGTGACTGAAGTTGGAAAAAAATCCTTTCATCCAGTGTTGATCATATTAGAGCCAGTGCACAGTGTTGCATCAATCTCGTGAGCTGTGGCTGCACTGGCACATGTATGACCCGCCGCTGTGGCTGTCGCAAATCAAATATGCCTTGTTATGGAATATGCCGATGCAGAGCAGAATACCTCAGTGCTAAAGATAACACATAGAAAAAAAACAGTTTTAAAAGAATTATCAGTGTCTTTTCATTCAATAAACATCCCATTAATGTTTATTTGATTGATCTGATATAATCTCTGTGTTTGAGGATCCTTCATCAATTTTGGCTAGTGCCCTAATCTGCATGGAATGCATACGATTAGCATAAAAATGCAATATTGGCACAGATTCCTGAAAGAGTTGTCCTGTAATAACGACATAAAATAGAGAAGGTCATACAGCAAATTTGGAATCAACACCCTTGAATTATCTATTTTAACTCTGTGACAAATTCTACTCTAAAATGCCTTGACCTGTATAGCTTATCCAAAATCGGCACCTGACTATTAGATGTTATTTACACCGTAGCTGAAATCATTTTGCTTTTAAGTTCATCATCATCATCATCATCGTCATTAACCGAACCTAACCAAGCCTAACACAACCTGGCCACTATACTATGACTATCCATGCCATCTCAGACTAAACTAACCCATCCCAATCGAAGCACCTCAACGGAACCAACAAATTCAACCCAGCTTAATGAAATCCACCCTAACTCAATGCAACCCAACCAACACCAATCCAACCTACCCACACCAACCCAATCTGATTCAGATTAACATAAATCAATCTAATGCAACCCAACTTGATCAAACCCGACGCGATCCAGCCCAACCCAGGCTAACCAGCTATACCCAACCCAACCTAACCTAACCCAAACTAACCTCCCTCACTCAGCCCAACCCAACTCATTGTACACTAATCTAACTCATTACAGTTTATTCCAACCTAACCCAACTAAGCTCATTCTCATCCAAACTCACCTACCCCCTTTACCAAACACACAACCTTCCCCGGCTAACAGCTGTCGGTGCTTTTCAGTGTTGAAGGCAGATTAGGGTAAATACCATAATAATAACTTCTGTGATGGTGTCTGTACCAGGTGAGTACCAGATGTCATTGGCAGGACACGGGAGCTGCCTTACTTGGGTACGAGTACTTACGTGCCTTAATTTCATGCTCGTGTGACTCAGCTGCATGAAATCATCTGGCGTCATTTGTAATAGGGTACGATGTTCGCCGACTCATATGCTCTTTCTCAGTTGAATAAAAGGGTCTGGTGTAGCTGGAGTAGGATAATAGAGTGATGCCGACAATTGACAGTTAATGGTGGCGGTCTTAACACACAGGATCGTATTTTCACTCCCAGCTAAATCAAATGATTTGGCGTTAGATGGTTTAGAGTATAAGAGTTGTCCCGACTATGAGAGTTTTATTGATGAGAGTTTTATTGGTGAGAGTTTTATTGGGCTCCAGTTAATCATCCTGATCAGAATGAAATCGTCTGGCCCTAAATGAAGTAGAAACTAGAGTTGAAAGGGTTAATGGTGACTGTAGTAACGCTCAGGCTCCTGTGACTCACTTTCAGCTGAATGGAATCGTTTGGCATTGGCTGAAATAACACAATAGAATTACTTTGGCCATGACAGGGTTAACTAT
Organism: Coenobita brevimanus; assembly: GCF_032717465.1. Classification (NCBI taxonomy): domain Eukaryota; kingdom Metazoa; phylum Arthropoda; class Malacostraca; order Decapoda; family Coenobitidae; genus Coenobita; species Coenobita brevimanus. Next base: position 13,581,682 of record NC_137006.1, read on the forward strand.
CTTATTAACCCTTCCCTTGGAGAGATATGCAGGTGAGTCTTCCCTCTTCTTAACCTGACTTACTTACTTTATTTGTCCCAACGTGCCCTTACCTGAAAAAGAATTTAAATCCACCTAATATGATACTGGGGTTCACTAATTTTAACCCCGTGAATCAGAAAACCTCAATATTATTGCTACCTCTAAATCATTTTACTCAGTTTGAAAATGACCTTCCGTACTAGGGGGGGGGGGATGAAAGCTATAGCTAACCCCACTAATGGAGAGAACAAGGATATAATGAAAAGGGCAAAGGACACCTTTGATAACCACTCCCACCCTTTCAAATTGTAAAGAAAAAGAAATAATTAGAACAATTATTTACAGGAGAGACGGAAAGTCAAATCACAGGAGTCCCACTTTCTATAAACTCTGGTCTGGGTGAAGGTCAACTTCTGTGTAAAATTTTGGGTGCCTACATAAAAACTATGGTGTTCTCAACACCCCACCCCCCGGGAGCAGTATCCCAGTCCCTCGTGGGGAGTGGCCATCGGAAGTCCAATCCTGCCTAAAACGTGGCAGGCATGGACGCCTACCAGTAAGCAAAATTTCGTGTTCCTAGATAAAACAAATTGTTTGTACCTAAATATTTTAGTGACTTTAGCCTGGACCCCTGGGGTTGTCCCCCGTGGTGGGGTGTTTGGCGGTCTCTCCCTGCCTAAAACGTGACGCCAGTGGAGATCTAACATTCTGCAAAATTGTATTTCTTAGGTACACACACACACAAAAAAAAAAGCCCTATGGCATTGTCCACCTTCAGGATCGTCCTCCCCCAGTCTTGGCTGGTGGTCATCGTGGAGAATCCAGCTTCCTAAAACGTGGCCTGGGTAGAGCCTACCAGTGTAAAAAAAAAATTCATGTCCTAGGTTAAAAGCTACTGCCGTGCACAATGGCTTTCCCAGGAACTCCAGAGACCGCCCTTTCTTCCATGAGGGTCGACCCTCGGTGATGCTACGCATCCCAAAACGTAGCATGGGAGAATATACATCAGTATGCAAAATTTCCTGTTCTTCAGTTTAAAACTCTGGCCGTGTGTAACGACTTTGGCTGGGACCACCGGGGTCTCCTCCCCTCCACTCTGTTAGACGCTTGTCCCAACACGTTTGTCATCTGGTGCGAGTGAAGCTCTACCAGTGTGCAAGAAATCGTGTTGCTGGGTAAAATACTCGCTGCTTCTACCGATTTTGGGTGGGACACCTAGGTGCCACTGACCGTGTGAGGAAGGACCCTTGAAAATTCCCCCTGCCTGAAAGCTGTCGTGTGTGCACTTCATTCTTTAAGAAAGTGCAGTGACTCAGTGAGTGAATGAGTGAGGGAGTGGCACAGCTTGGGACAAGCTGAGCACTATATTTGGCCGTCCCTGTGGATGCAGCAGAAATACGTAATTGTACCAAAGGAGCGCCTGTCTTACTGCCTTTTCTTAAAAAGAATAAGGAACTGTCTTATATGTTCAATTGTTGTGCGTGTCTGTACCAGTTCTAACCGGCATTCACCTGCAATTATATCTTACTTGGTCTGATTTGTCCTTACCGGTAGCAATATACAGGGGCTGTTTTAAACAATTAAAGCCCAAGTATATATATATATATATATATATATATATATATATATATATATATATATATATATATATATATATATATATATAATATAATATATATATATATATATATATATATATATATATATATATATATATATATATATATATTCCAGTTTTAAAAAGTCTTTCCTGAACCGAATACAATTATATGGATGTCGCGGGAATAAAAAAGAAACGGAGTTCCCGGGCTGAAGGTGTTGCTGAAGACGCCAGGCCATGCTCTAGATGTTGTATTCATCACAATAAGTAAAAATCTCTGGCTTCGTTATCGGGTAACTGGGGGTGCAAGCTCATGCTGAAATATGAGTGGACACAGCGAGTGATAAATTCACAAGAACCCAGAAGTTTCCCATCCATGTGATTCATCGTAGGTATGAGGAAGGGGAATATATTTGAAAAGTGCGTGTGAGATATTGCTCTCTCGCTCTCTCTCTCTCTCAGGAAGAAAAAATAATTGGGTTTGCACGGAAAGTAATGTTTTTCTACATATTTTCATATTTTTCCTGCACTCATGTAACGTCTTCAGTATGAGCGTATAACAGCATCAAAGAGTAAACATCAATCGCGTTCGTCGACAACATGTCCTGCATCGCTGTGTGAAACGGGTGTGACAAGCAAAGGAGTGGAGAAGATGAGATGGAAGTCTGGTGGGTTGTGGTGCTGACGGAAGAAAACCATACCTTGTGGAAAAAAAAAATAAATAAATAAAAGGTGTTGTATGGGTAGTGATCTGTGTGCCGTGAAAGTTTATTTTACGATATCCTCCGAGAATGAAATTGTCAGAGGGATAAAGACATGGACGTGATGGATAAAGATGTGGTGGGAATACTTAAGTAGGGACGAGGATGGGGAGGGGCTGTGTGTGAATATCCCGTGAAAATGGGTGCTGAAGTATTGATGGTTTAAGGTTTATTTCAAAGTGTTCTCTATCAAGAACAAGATGGCTTGAGACGCAGGCCAACTGATGATACAGTATAGTGCTGATGGAATTAATAGAAACAGTTTCCGGTCCCTGCACGTCCAAATGTTTTCATTATGATGAAAAATCTTTCGTAAGGAGCAAATAAATCTACAGATATATATCACTGTACACAAGGAATACTGTATGCTTCTCTGCCCATGCGTAAAGAACTAAATGTGTATGGGAACCTACCTTTACCTATTCAATTATCTTGTCTTTCCGGTTGTTGATAGTTGTCATTCTTTTGCAGTTTCCACTTCCAGTTTCTGGATCCTGTTCACCTGATACATAATAGTATGGTATTAACGTTGAATGATGGTGATGATTATCATGGTGGTGATGATGGCGGTAGTGGTTAGGCTGTGATGTTGCTGCTGTTGATGATGATGACGATGATGATGATGTGGGTGGTGATGGTGAAGATGATGATGGCGATGATGATACTCATACATTTGGAAGGCTCGTTTGCTTAATAAATGAATATATGGATCTTTTCACTACCTTGTTTCATGGCCTCCGTAAAATCCAAACGTTTATGCATATATACATTCATTCCCTAATCAGTTCAAGCCTTCAAAATAGAAACACCCTCAAATACTAAGATAATATCCTTTAGTTTTGCTACAATAACGAAATCACGTGTAGCTCTGTTCTAAGTGGTATGGGGGACATCATAACACCTCTTCCTCAAATTTTATGACGCATATTAGATATTTTTGTCCTTTAGGTTAAGGAGGCCAACTTTAAGGATGCTAATAAAAAAAATACAAATACAGGGGAATTGCAGAGGAACGGGTTTAATAAATTGCAAGGAAAAGGATGCACCGAAGCCCTAGTGGAACCTAGAATTGGGTCCATAGGTTTATAGCCATATTTCTACGTGCCATATCATCGTTGTCAGGCGCCTGGTAGTCTAGTAATTAGAACGCACTTATTGGCGTAACGGCCATGCGTTAATTCGATCCACGACAGATAATTGGAGGGTTTCCGATCACGTATGACCATCAAAGGAGGTAAACTGGTCATCTACCCTTGCAGGTACCAGACCACGGTTGCCTAACCTAGGGCTCGCATACTTCGAAGTGGGTAATATGAGATTACATTCATCATCCTCACACTGAGTGCCATCTAATTCAGCGGATTTTACTGTTTGGTTAACTCTCTCGGGTTCCTACCAATTCACTTTCAGCTGAATAAAAGTCTAACTTTAGCTGGAATAGCATGCTAGTTTGTTCTAATTATGAGAGGGTTAATGGCAACAGCACTAATTCTCAGGCTTCAGTGACACACCTTCAGATGAATATAATAATAATATGGCGTCAGCTGGAATAGATTACTAGAGTTGGTTCGACTGCAGGAGGATTAATGGTGACAATAAAAGCCTGCCTCTCTGGACTCACAGAACTCTCTCATAGATGAATGAATGATGTCATCTGGCATTATCTGGAATAGAATACTGCAGTTATTCCGATTACGAAATGGTTAACCCCTTCAGTCCTATGATGTACCTATCATTTAAGTCTTACTAGCACCAGACGATTATATAGTATTCAGCTTTGGGGATAGTTTTTTGATGTAGGAGAATTAGACACAGCCTTCGTTACCCCAAACATCAGTGTCGTATTTTCTTATACTGAATAGAACCGTCTGGATAGAGCAAGAATAAAACTAAAAAATACGCCATCGGAGTGAAGTGATTAATGGTGGCAGTATTACGGGCTCCTATGATTCAGTCTCGGCAAAGTAAAATCGTCTAGCTATAACTGGAATAGTATACTAGAGTTGGTCCAGCCGTATGAATGTTAGGTGACAGTGCGCTGTTAGTCTTAAATTAACCATACTAAGTTCACCAAAATCGTCTGACGTCAGAGTAATAGAACATCAGGAACTAGAGTTGTTCAGACCCTGGGAGGCTGACATTTTTCATTCATTCATTGCCAGACGCCATGTATCCCAAACGGGGTGGCCAAGGGCTTAGAGTTAATTGTTTTACAGGGAGGGGCACTAATCCTCCACCAACCCCACTTGACACGTAGGGATGCCAACAGCATCTGGTGTTCCCAGGCGGTCACCCATCCAAGTACTAACCAGACCCAAGGGCTGACATATGTCACGAATCAAATTCGTGACATTTCCCTTTTGTGAAAAACACGAACTATTAGTGGAAAACTCACTGTGTATCGCTCAGTTAACCGTTTCTCTCTCCACTTCGGTGGTATACTTTTCAAAACATTCGTCACTGTTTCAAAAGTGACCGATTTAATGCACGTCACTAAGTGCTCTACTGAGCGATACTATTGTTTCTTTATTGTTCGACCCTGCTTGCCTCGACCGTTAGAGAAATGCGGCCTAGTGCTCCGCTTTTGTTTCCCACGACTTAGTCAGTCAAGTGTTTGCTCTGACGGAGAGAGGTTCTGTGCTCCAGCAGTGTGAGAGGTCAACCCAAGCTCCACAAGACCACAGCTCCAAGCTCCCACCCTTGGTGATACAAAGCATTCATCGTCCAGTATTTCCTTTCGTTTTCCTAGTCTTAAGAGTTTAATTAAGGTGGCTTTTCCTAGGCGTAAGAATTTAGCTCGAGTGAGTGAGTGAGTGCGATCTCATTAATTTGATTTTGAATTGTAACATTATATTTATTTTGTTATCAATAAATTTAACAGTTCTTTTTCTTGAGCTTAATGTAAAGTAAACTCTTGTTTCATTTCTCCACAATTAAGCTTATTTTCCATATAGCTCCTAGCTTGCATAAACGTTTTGCTATTCATAACTGGTACTTAGGCCAGTCTTGTATTAAACTTAAAATCCGTTGTGCCTCCTAGGAGTTAAGCACCAGCAAGAACCTGATACTATTATTAGTATTAGTTATTTATTGTCAGGGGTGAAGTAACTTTCTCCAGAGGCTAACAGTAACAGCAATCGAGTAATTAGTCTCTGCTGTGTACTGTTGAGAAAGTTTATAAATTCTCGTTCTTAGAGAATCGCTTGAAGAAGTCAGCGTAAAGTAATCGTTGCTTGATTTAGCAAGACAATCATTGTCCCTGCTCTGCAATATTATTGAACATTATTATCAATTAAATAATAATAAGCATTTATTTAAAAAAAAAAAAAACGTTTTATTAAAAAAAAAACCGTGACAATTGGCGACCTCATTCCAGGATATTAGCTCCCAGCTGTAAAGCTATTCACGAGATAGTACTCACTCGTTCATATTTAGGTATTTATCATTAAAGTTTATAGGCACAAGTTTACTGGTGGTTACCGTTAATTTAGCAAGTGAATTTTTGCTTTATTAAGCAATAGAGTACTTAACTCTAGTTTATTCTTGGTAACGCCAGACGATTTTATTCGCTCCTGGGTACCCGCCGTACCCATTGTGTTTATTATTGAGTCTTCCCAGTCATTTACATTTTTGATTTATTCTTTGCCAGTTAACTGGATAAGACTGGTCATCACTAGCTTGTGTCTGTATTCTTTACTTGTGTTATTAGCATTCGTTTGCGAAGCAGTCAGTACCCACTTTCGTTTGCTTAATAAGCTAGCATCATGGCAGCCAGTGCTTATGTACAGGAAGCCAAAGATATGGGTGTCACGGACCCAGAGAAATTCCGGAGTTACGTTCTCTCACGGTTTAATTACGAGCAAGAACATGAGAAAGATGCTCGTGAAGAGCGTATAATCCAACGCGAATACGAGCGCGAACAACATGAACGTGAGCGAGAACAGCACGAATACGAGCGAGAACAGCGCGAACACGAGCAAAAACAACGCGAGCTCGAGTTAGAAAAAGAACGACAACAGTGCGAACACGAACGTGCTGAGCGAGAAGCTCGCGAAAAACATGAACTTGAAGTGCTGAAGCTCAAGCGAGATTCCTTGGCTTCAGACACATCTGGTGCAGTTGGTCAAAGCTCCACGAGCGTTCTCCCTGCACATGTCCTGGCGACCCCACGCATCAAGCTTCCTTCATACAAGGAAAGCGAGCGATTCGAGCCATACATAGCTCGTTTTGAGGACATGGCAGACATGTATCAACTGGATGAGGCAGCTAAGCGGATCCAATTTCTTAGTTTATTTGAGGGCCCTGCCCTCGATATTCTCCACAGAATTCGTGGAGACAATCTCACATATGAGATGATGAAAGCTGCACTCATTAAGGCGTATGGTCTCACAGTAGACGACGCCAAAGTTCAGTTCATGCGAGCTTGTCTCCAAGACAAGGAGACAGCTGTTCAGTTCCTCGACCGTCTCACAGCTTACTTAAATGAGTGGATGGAGAAAGATGAAACTCCTTCCACGCGTGAGGGGATAATTGACCTTATGCTGCATACACAGCTAGAGAGGTCGTGGCCTGCTGAGCTCATAGCACAGCTTAAGATCTGCCAGGTGAAAGATGCCAGCCAAATGGCAGAAAAGGCTGACGCATTCTTTACTGCATACGGGTATCAAACTCGTAAGCAAAACACCTGGAACAACAGAAAAGATACTGCCAAGTCTGGGAAGCCGTCTCAGACTGAATCCCAGCACCAAGGCCGTTCTCAGAGTAATGGCCAAGGTCCAAGCAAACCGCAGAAGGACCAGGGGCAAAATACACAGCAGCCTGCTTGGAAGAGGTACAACAAGTACCCTAACCAGCAGCAGTATCAGCCATGCAACCGACCGTCGGGACAAACTTTTTCACCACCAGCTCAAAAGAGGCAGGAAGCGAATGCATCCTTCATTCCTCAGCAGCAGCATGGTGGTCACGTCCCTACCAGTATGGGTACTCCCCCACAGTTCACTAGTCCCACAGTGACAGTGAACCCCCCTCCACAAATGGCCAATGTTCCATCTTCCCAATATAATTCTCAAGGCACAATGTTTGCCGCATCAATTCAGCAGCCTCATGAGTGGCTAGCTGCTTCCTCCACAGGCCCTCCCACAGGTGACAGTACCTTCCTTGTTCAGCCAGGGTTTGTGGGAGGCATTCCTATGAAGGTCCTGAGAGACAATGGTTCCTCAGGTTGCTCTGTTAAGCAGAGTTTAGTTCGGCCTGAGCAGTACACAGGTCGACAGATCCATGCAAACCTTATTGATGGATCAGTGAGATTGTTCCCTGAGGCATGTATCCAGGTGGCATCTCCATTTTATATTGGTACGACACTCGCAGTTGTCATGCCAGAACCCTTATTTGACCTCATCATCGGCAACATTTCCGGAGTCAAGGATAGTTGCACCGAACATGACGCTACTCAGACTTCGGCTGCTGCGGTAACACGAGCCATGGTTGAGGCTCCAGACTGTGTCACCCCGGTGATCATTGAATCGCCGCAAGATCTGATGTGTAGTCAACTTGTTGTACAAGAACAACATTCTGACCCGACACTTGCTGCCGTGCGGAACAAACAAAAGGGTCGAGTGATTAAGTATTCACGGGGAGGTCGAGCCAAATTCCTTTGCAAACAAGGACGGCTCTACCGTGAGTCACGAACACCCGAGGGCGAGGTTCGACTGCAGTTAGTCGTTCCCGCCAAGCACCGCTTAGCAGTGTTACAATGGGGTCATTGTTCAGCCTCAGGAGGTCACATGGGCAAAAGGAAGACCCAGGGCCGTATCCGAGCTGACTTTTTCTGGCCAGGGATGGGACGAGACATAGATAGTTTTGTCCATTTCTGCAGTGTGTGTCAAAGTAACACCACTAATCAGGGACATGCCCTTCCCATGCCGTTCGTAACCACACCTGTAATCTCTGAGTCAGTTGAGAGACAGGGTAGTGGTGAAGTGGGTGCAGACCTGACGTCTCGCCCATTGGCCCCACAGGACACATCATGTCCAGGGCCTGTACATACATATTATGTACCGTAAGTTAAGGGGGAAGTTTGAGAGAGAACTCCGCAGAGGCGACTCGAGGCTATGGAAGACCCGAGTTTGCACAAGGATTCTCAGCTTCCTGATATTAATATAAGTACTGTAGGTTAAGGCACAGGTTGAGGACCCATGTGCAGTTCGAGGCTATGGAAGACCCAAGTTTGCACAGGGATTCCCAGCTTTCCGATATTAATATAAGTACTGTAGGTTAAGGCACAGGTTGAGGACCCGTGTGCAGTTCAAGGCTATGGAAGACCTGAGTTTGCACAAGGATTCTCAACTTGCTGACCATGATCGTGTGCTATAATTAATGGCGACCTCGAATGTACGTCGTAGCACTGACTGCTAGGCGGAGAGAGTAATTGTAACAATAAAATTTTGTCTCATTGACACTTTTGATGCTCCACCTCAATTGATTTTGCAGGTACAGCAATGGGCGTAGCAGTTTTGCTGTGCGGGCCAGCTGATCGTCTGCCGCACGCTGCCGCCTCTTCTCCTCTGCCTTCGTCGTCACCATATTATTATTTACTGTGTCATTTTACACGAAGGTGCAGTTACTCTACAACTGTCACACCTACACCGTGTATTACATACACCACGCTACACAACAATTAGTTGTCAGTGTAAATGTAGCGAATTTTCGCTCAGTTTGACCTGAGTGCAGGATTTTCACCGTCATCACAGAGTTTTTCCCTCAAGCTTGCTTCTATTAACATAAATACGAGTTTTTTTTCGCTCACTGACGACTGCGACTTTCTCCTGTAGCAGGATAGCACACACACCACAGTATGAATCTTGTGTGAATGAGTTAGGATGTGTACATATATATATATTCTACAAATTTTTTCCCATAACGAAAAAATTTAATTTTGTAGGGGCGTAATGTCACGAATCAAATTCACGACATTTCCCTTTTGTGAAAAACACGAACTATTAGTGGAAAACTCACTGTGTATTGCTCAGTTAACCGTTTCTTTCTCCACTTCGATGGTATACTTTTCAAAACATTCGTCACTGTTTCAAAAGTGACCGATTTAATGCATGTCACTAAGTGCTATACTGAGCGATACTATTGTTTCTTTATTGTTCGCCCCTGCTTGCCTCGACCGTTAGAGAAATGCGGCCAAGTGCTCCGCTTTTGTTTCCCACGACTTAGTCAATCGAGTGTTTGCTCTGACGGAGAGAGGTTCTGTGCTCCAGCAGTGTGAGAGGTCAACCCAAGCTCCACAAGACCACAGCTCCAAGCTCCCACCCTTGGTGATACAAAGCATTCATCGTCCAGTATTTCCTTTCGTTTTCCTAGTCTTAAGAGTTTAATTAAGGTGTTTTTCCTAGGCGTAAGAATTTAGCTCAAGTGAGTGAGTGAGTGCGATCTCATTAATTTGATTTTGAATTGTAACGTTAAATTTATTTTGTAATCAATAAATTTAACAGTTCTTTTTCTTGAGCTTAATGTAAAGTAAACTCTTGCTTCATTTCTCCACAATTAAGCTTATTTTCAATATAGCTCCTAGCTTGCATAAACGTTTTGCTATTCATAACTGGTACTTAGGCCAGTCTTGTATTAAACTTAAAATCCGTTGTGCCTCCTAGGAGTTAAGCACCAGCAAGAACCTGATACTATTATTAGTATTAGTTATTTATTGTCAGGGGTGAAGTAACTTTCTCCAGAGGTTAACAGTAACAGCAATCGAGTAATTAGTCTCTGCTGTGTACTGTTGAGAAAGTTTATAAATTCTCGTTCTTAGAGAATCGCTTGAAGAAGTCAGCGTAAAGTAATCGTTGCTTGATTTAGCAAGACAATCATTGTCCCTGCTCTGCAATATTATTGAACATTAGTATCAATTAAATAATAATAAGCATTTATTTAAAAAAAAAAACCGTGTTATTTTAAAAACCCCGTGACAACATACTTCGGTGTAATCCATTACATCGACGGTCCGCACTCTGATTATTGCCTGATTTAGCGGTACTCACCACAGAGTCAACCAGTTTATTGCTGGCCATAGCGATCATGTGACCTGTGTAACAATTTCCGCTTGTAAATATTACGATCGCTTTAATTTATGCATTTTTGTTGTATTGTGTTGTGCTTCTGCGGTGAGATACTGAACTGCTCGCAGTTGTATCTACGGTATACTATTTTGGTGTGACTAATGTTGTGTGTGTGTGTGTGTGTGTGTGTGTGTGTGTGTGTGTGTGTGTGTACTTGAAAGTGATCGAAAACGCTACCATCAGTTTACATGCTAAAATCAATGAACAAGTACACAAGATTGTAATAGCCGGCAATACATGGATTTTCTCATCCGTAAATGCCAGTAAATCAGGTGACATTCAATGTGGATGTGGTGGTGCAATGCTATGACTCCAAAATTTGTTTATATAGGACACCAAAATATGTAAATAAACCAATGATGGTGTCCCACGTGAAAATACGGTGACGAATCTATGTGGTTCTTTTACTGAGGTGTGTTTGAATTTTGAAGGAGAGGTAGAACGAGTCTGCGATGCTTTTCATGGAGATCATTGATGCTGTTTCCTCTTTCTGGACCTTACCATTCCCTGTTACTGAGAAAGATATTGAATGATAGTGATGACGATGTTTCATAATATGAAACTTAATTGGAGAATGGATGTGTTTATGGCACATTTCATTACGTACAGTACACTTTAAATATATGTTATTGATGTATCAGATATCAGATCCAGTTCACCTCCTTATCAGCATGCGCATTTTCAGACAACGCAACATCCACATCCGTATTAGGTGTCCGCATCAGTGTGTGCGAATACATCCTCATCTGCATCCGCATCCGCAGCAAAGAAATGAGGATATTAAAGAATATCGCAGATTCGCAGAAGCAGGTCGTGCAGATATTGTTGTATGAATCTATGAAATACAATGAATCTAGGATTATGCTATAATTTGGTCTTTCTCTCTCTCTTTCTCTCTAAGGCAATGCATGTGCTGTGTGATATGGTTATATTTAGACCCAGAGAGCCCCGGGGGACACCCCAGGCCCTCGATGGTCCTCATAAAGGTCTACTCAGTACCTACTCGCAATACAGAACTACACACTGAGTACATAAAGGACTTCTTTATCTTCATCTTAACCTTTTAATGAATGCATACTGAAATGATGAATAATTTCCTTCTACCGATATATAGCATAAAATGTGTCTACAATGTAAATAATGGGCAAGAAACAAGCCAAGCGTGTAAGAAAGTAACAAACAAACTCAACTCCCGCCCACACACTCTCCCTATCACTAGGGCCCACCACCGCCCATTCCATGCCAGATAGCGCTACTTATGGTTATTTGCATGGTATTTAAGCAATCTATAAGGACGAAAAAAAAGAAAAAAAAAAGTGCCTGTAGGGGTAAGGCTTTCAACTGACAATGATCGCAGCGGGGTTTTAAGTAAGGAGTATACAGTAATGTAAATGAAACAAAATACGATATAGCATAACTTGACAACTCAGATGAGGATGCTTGGCCTATAGACCCTTTCTCCCACCCATGCCTCTCTAGGGACGGATGCACTAACGCGTCCCCTTAAGGTCCCTGTAAGTAGGGCTGGATTACCAGGTAGGCTATAGGCAAAATTGGTAACTGCCTACCAGACCACAGCCTGTAACAGACCATCCAAACTTCCAGAGCGGAATAAATATACGCTTTGGGTGTCCAAATAAGGGCCATCACATCAGGCCATCAAAAAAGGCCATTATAGGTCATGCCAAAATTTCAAGGGAAATAAGAGAAAAAAAGAGATCTATATGTTGCAGCCAACCATCTGCATTGCCTACCAGGCCACAGCAAGGTTGATTCAGCCCTGCCCTAAGGGCGCCGCCGCTACGGTCCCCGTACTATGGTCGGTGTTTTGCCATGTACTAACATTTCTCCTTCCATTGTATGGTGACCATAAGGCTAAGGGCGGGGAAGAACTCTCTGTGTTTTGGGGAATTTTTCCCCGTTCAGCTGATGGTCTCTTTGGCCAGTCACAATGCAGGGGCTCCTCTGCCTAGAAGCTTCAGCCGATCATCGTGTTTGGAGACACACTCTCAGCTGACGAGAACTCAAAAACAAAACAGGGGACAGCTGACAGGCCCTTTCACATTTGAATGAAATATACGAAGTGTTAGTTTGGGAAGTGCATGGAGCAGAAAACATTACTCACATAATTACCAGCACAACTACTGCTGCATGTTACGCAGCAGTACTGTACATTACTATTACTGTACAAAATTGTACTTTAGTTTCAGTGTACTGTTCAGACTGAATTACTCGTATATTTAACATTACAGCTGTACAACACTACTATGACATAAATGTGTGTTGTACACACCTAAACTGACACTGTTGTACATCGTACACTACTGTACATGATGATGTGTCGAACAAAGTACCCTAGAACAGAAGTCCCTGGGATAAAAGCTCCAGCAAGGAATTCTTTTTTATTATTATTATTATTATTTCCTTTATTTCTTTAACAGTAACCTATCCTGACCTAACAACCTAAAATAACCTGACCTAAGGTAACTGAACAACCTAAGCAAAGCTAGCCAAACCTAACCTAACCTACCCTTAACCAAACAACTATACCCAACAACCTAACTTTACCAAACTAAACGACCTAACCTAACAAAACATAGCTGACAAACACAACAACCACATCGAACAGGCTAACCTAAGCCAGCACAAAAAAAATAAAAAATAAAAACTAAGCCTGACCTAAAAAGCTACATTTATCTAACCTTAGTTTGGTCAGAGATTCGCAGACTATTCATGGTCATTCCTCACTTTTGCCAGAAAATAACGAATGATTCCTCTCTAACTCTCAAGAGGGGATTCCATCCCTCCTCTGGATTTTTTTTTTTTTTTAATAAATAAATACTCTAGAGTTAGCTTTAAACTTTTACGGCATGGTATTTAGTGGTTTTTATGGAAACTTTTGGTATGTTCTGGGAATATTATACAAATTTTGAACTTTAATGTGGGCATAACAGTTATGTGAGGATCCAAATTTTGACCGTACACTTAAAAAGCACAAATCAAAAGCCAAAAGCCATAAAATCTAACCAGCACATAACAGGCTTTTATGAGCTTTTTGGCCTTGTTACTTCTTTCCCGCCTTGAAATGTCAAAATTCACTCTGCGCCCTTCCCCTAACTTAAACTAACATATGCTAACTCAACATTACCCTAAACTTAAGTTAGCCTAACCTAATAAATTAAGCTAACTTTAACCTATCTCATTCCAAAAACAAACTAACCTATCTTAAAAAACATGAGTTCGAAATAATCCAGTCTAACTTAAAGGTAATCAAAGCTTAACCTAATTCTTAAAATAACTTAACCAAATCCAACAGTAACCTTACCTTAAATTAGCCTAACCTAAGTTAAACAAATCTAACCTTACCATAAATCAGTTCAAAAATAAACAAACTACTGTATACCTAACAAAAATTAACCAAATCTAACCCAAATTAAAACTCACCTAACCTACCCTAATGCTTAAACTAACTTAACCTAACCCAACACTAACCTAATCTTGAATCAGCCAAAGTTAAACTAAGCTAACCTTACCACAACCCAATCCAAAAATAAACAAACCTAACCTAACAAAAATTAACCCTAATAAAACCTCATTTGAAATCAGTCTAACCTAACCTAACTCATCTTGAAACACTATCTTAGAAAGGGGATTTTGTTCTAGGGGCTTGACCTATTAGGCTTTCCTCCTAGGAGATCTTGTCTTTACAGTGTACACATTTGTACAACACAACTCATCATAGTACTGTACAGCAGTACACCTGACAATATTACACACTAACATTACTGTATACTACTCTAGGCTGCAACATTACTGTACACATAATACAGTAGGGCACTAACGAGCAAATACTGAAACCACTACTTTACACTACTGTACAATACACCACACTGTATATTGTTGTATAGCACCTCTATTAACTACCCAGTATAGTGAAATAATTCTTTTACACATAGAGAATGCTTAATTCAATTTATTACCGGGTGGCTGAAATATGCGGGAGACGTTAAAGGTGGTAGGCCCCACCCTTTGCGGCGACCGTAACTCAGGCTCCCATAAGGTCTACGAAAGTGTTTAGTGCAAACCACGATCTACCTACACCAGGTCAGCCAGCCTGCCTCCCAAAATGAACCCAAGCCGCGCAATGACGTCACGGGCGCTCCACCTCACCACCAACCGCTCTCTCACCCTCATTCCACTCCTTCATTCTACGTCCTCGCTCATTTTGTATTATGTTCCCCACATTTAGTTATTATTTTCACTTAAATTTCTCGTGAAAGGCAATTAAGTCATCACTGATATTTAATTCACTTACAGTAGGATACATTTATCCAAATGCAGTGTACCAATTATTTTACCGATAGTTCTTATGGACAATACTAGTATAAATGATGACAAAAACAGTGATATATAACGCAGGAATTCTCTTTAAGGTTAAACACAATGAAAGGTTGTTAAAAGTAGAATATATTGTAAATATAACTTTAACTGGTACATTGAAACTAGGCAAATACATCCAGTAAAATTTAAACATTAATACTGAGGGAATACACTGTCTTAACTTTAACATAAGGAAAGTTCAGTTTTCTCCAGTGAAGTTTCATAGTTTTCCTTGGCATTCCTTTATATACAGCATATTTCTGTTTGTTCATTCTGAGTATTTTGTTAAGATGTCTCAATCTAAAGAAGATGGATATTCTTGCATAAAAAGAAATTATCTCATGTGGCAAATCTACTCCAGCACTTTTTATCTCTGATGTAAGAGTCTGTACACACAATAGTCCTTCTCTCAAGCCCTCACCGTGCACGCCTTTAAACACTTCCCTCATTACTAATAACTTTGAGTAAAAGCTATCAGAGGGCATATATAAATGACCTCTACTGATCATTTCAGTCCATGACTTACTAGAGGAATCACAGTTCCTTGCCACATATCCTAGGTCTGGATGTTTATTTGCAAACTTTTTTACAATATACCCACCAACATAGTGTAGGGACTGTTCTTCAATGACTGTGCTAGGTGAAACTGATACACTTATATTCTCCTTCTTTTCATCAGGTTCCTGCAACTCCCTAGACAGCACATCATCCACTTCCTCCACATTCAAATCCATTTCCTTAAAGAGAAGGCTTGTTAAGCAAATTTCCAGACCAAGTTCACGATCATGAGAGGAAGATTTACCGCTTGTTTCACAATCACTGTTTTCTACATTATTGCTTACATTACCCTTCTCACTGACTACAACATACTCTCTCCCCAATATGAATTTTCTCAGCCGGTACTTAAAACTAAGAGCATGAGGGTGATCATGGGGTCCACTCATTTGCCTGATACAGCCGAAAAACTGCTCTATACAGTCTTGATTTAGCCTCCTAGTCATTATATATTCAAATCCATAGTTTTGTTTCAGCATTTCATACAATTCTAAGAGAGACAGGCTAGATAAAATCACACCCTTCTGGAAACCATAGAGAGTTTTTGTTGCAGAATTATATACTCTCATAGCTGACATCAAACTGACCATCTTTTGTAATATATCTGCCTGGTGATCAAAATACATTCCAAAGGCACATCGCTCTTGCGGATCACCATACATGTGAGAATTCATCACATCAAACCACTGATTAACAAGGCAAATGAATTTTGCTGTTGCATCCCAGTGATTACTCTGCAATAATCCTCTCTCTCCTAAATACTGAAGTGCACTTGCGCAGCTCTTTGACAGCAGCTGTGTTGCATACTTAACTCGCTGCCGCTGTTGACCAGTCACATTAAGATGAATGTCAGTTACTTTATAGGCTAAACCATATTCTGTTTCTGTCTTTGCTAGCATCTCACGAATACAGTCAGCAGACACAATGTCACCATTCTCCAGCAAAAATCCAGAATCCAAAAGATTATTTCTGATTAGCTTCACCATATGTGGGACATCGGCAAAGACAAAAACTTCCCTATTAGCACATGGATTTTTGAAAGACACACTCCTAGTTTTCACGGGATCTATGCCCAGTGCCTTCCACACACGAAGATTACATGGTCCTAAATCGTGTACTATGGCTATAACTGAGTAACCAACTGACTCTACTTTTCTAATCAAATCAAGTATAATATTCTGCATGTTTGATTCATCAAAGTTATAATAAATTGGTTGCTTCCACTGCCCTACAAGGCTTCTTAACATGACGACATTTACATTGCTGTGTGGCTTGTATAAGATGTCTGTTCCTTTGTCATAAGACCATTGCTTGCTGATACTCATCTCATCAAAACACATAACTACCAACTTCTCTTTATAATCTAAAGTGTTTGCCTTTGATTTCATGAGGTGTAAGACTGATGACAAGATGCCTGGCTCACAAGGAAAACTCTTTGCTCTGTCTTTTAAAGTGCTCTCTGATGGTAGTGGGAAGCCTACAGTGTTTTTAAGATACTTATAGCATTTTCGACTTAGACTCCTTAATGTACACTGTGCAAGGTACAAGGAAAGACTGAAATATAATTTCCCATTGTCCTGGGTCCTGACGTCCACACCGCATCTCACCTCACCTTTCTGGACTCACGTGACGTCACACCCACCTGCGCGAGTTTGTCAGGCTGGCTGACCTGGTGTAGGTAGATCGTGGTGCAAACCAACATCCTTTTCCCCCGCCCGTAACGAGTCACCGGACCGCAACTGCGTTAGTGCATCCAGCCCCTAGTCTCTACCACCTTGGATGCAAATTTAGTGGTTTTTCACTGTATTAGGCTGTTTCAGTATCATGGGGTGAGAGTATTTCACGTTTCAGTGAATTAAAATCAGCACTTTTCAGTTTTTTTTGTTAATTTCTATATGTGAAATATATTTAGATTTCATATTCAGTTATATATTATATACTTTTAAGGGTGAATGTAACGACTTTTACACCTAAAATTGGCAGCACAGTCTACCACCTCCCTGAGGGTTTGTTCCCCCTCCTTCCCATACTGGTCATAACCACTGCTTCAGTTACACACACACTGAATGACAGCGACCATGACTTCGAAAAGACGTGGGAGTTATGATGATGATGGCTGAGGCATTTCCCCAGTAGTCTACAGATTGAAACAGTGTAACTTCTACTCCACCCTGATTTGCACACACATTTATGATGGATTTTTTTTGTTGTTGTTGTTGCAAAATCAAGGCTATGGTTAGTGATATTGCGAAAACTATGGATAGCAGGATTTCTTTCACTTCAGACGTGTGGTTGAACACCTCAGCCGGTCTCTTTAGTGAGCTTAACTGCTCATGCTATCAGTCGTGATTTTGAAAGCATAAACTTCGTGTTAGGTGCAAAGCAGTTAGAAGAAAGACACACTGGTGACTACATTTCCAGAAAATTTTATGATATGTTGGAGAATGGGACTTTTCGGGTAGCTGTGTGCATTGTGTAGTTCGTGGCTCAGGCGCAAATATGAAAAAAACTCTCTTCCTCTCAGGTTTAAGTAACGTTGACTGTGCTATACATAAAAACAAGGTTTTCAGTCACAGAAAGATGTAGGTGATATAATTGAAAGGTGTAGAAGGCTTGCTACTCATTTTCATCATTCAATTCTGGCCCAGGATGAACTAACAAAGATTCAAGGGCGGCTACAGCTACCTCAATTAAAAGTTGCTCATGATTCACCCACACGATGGAACAGTACTTTACATATGCATAGGAGAATTGATGAAATTGAAGAGCCTCTTTGTTTGTATGCTGCCAAAAATCCCAAATTGCCACAAGTAAGCAATCTAGAATGCATCACACTGCCACACTGTGTAAAAGCTTTCACTGTCACACTGTGTAAATGCTTTAAGACCATATGAAGAAACTGCCAAAAAAAATGAGTGGGTCCACAGCAACTGTAGCCGATGTGATACCTCTCATTGTTTGTCTCAGGAACACCATTCAGCCAAGTATTGCTGAAGTTAGGGAACTTCCTGCACAACCAGATTTAGAGTCTGATGAAGAAAGTCCAGAAAGTGACCACAAGAGAGAGGTGGAAATAATCAACTCATGAAACAAACAGTGAAAGAAGACATTTATAAAAAAAAAAAATTCTTGACTTGAATGCGAAAATAACTACAGAGTGGCAATTTACCTTGACCCTAGGTACAAAGTTTTTTTTTTTTTTTTTTTTTTGTCCTCGCATATCACTCAGCAGATACAAGCAACAGTTAATCGGCTTTGTGACGAACGAAGCTGGAGTGTTAGTGAGGATGATGAACGAAGAAAAAGAGAGAGAGAAAAAAAATAATGAACAAAAATCTACTTGTTCTAGTGCAAGGACCTCTATAACTCAAACAATGACTTTGATTCTTGCATCCAGTAGTGAGGAAGAACCCGAAAAAAATAGCAGCGACGAATGCACTGGGTATGTTTCAGAAATATCACAAGGAAAAAAAACTGGGGACAGGTGAAGGTCCTTCAAATGGTGAAAGACAAAGCCCTCTGATTATCTGGAATTGGGGAAACTTGCTCAGCAATATCTCAGTTGTCCTCCAAGCAGTATCACCAGTCAGCATTTATATAGAGAAAGCTGACAAATTTTTATTTCTGAGGAAAAATTTGCCACTTTCAAAATTTCACTGCTAAATATGTTTAAAGAACAGCAGCTGTTTAGTAATCCTTAACCCGTAGATTGATTAATTAAGGATATGGAAAATGTCAAGTACCAAATAATATTACAATGAAGGATTTTTCTTTAGCACACACATTATATTCATAAGCATTTTTAGAATTGTATTATCTTATATATATATATATATATATATATATATATATATATATATATAGATACACGGTATCTCTCTCTCTCTCTCTCTCTCTCTCTCTCTCTCTCTATATATATATATATATATATATATATATATATATATATATATATATATAGAGCCCATGTGGTACAGTGGTAAAGTGTGCATTTTCGTACGTGGGAGAATGAGGATTCACGTCCCTCCATGGTAAGAAACTCTGGGAGTGTTCTCCCGGCCACGTACTGCTTTGGTGGACAAAAGGGGGTGCTGTGGTTGAACCAGTATCTCATGCTATAGTGTATTCTTGCACCCAGATGGCTTGCACGGGCCGATTACACCCGGTTCACAGACTACACACATCCAAAGCTACTCCATTACATTCACACTTACAAGCACTTCTCATCCTACATACAATCTCAACCAGACAGCCTAAGACACTTGGTAGAGATGCATAGGCTGTATCGTTCTCACTTCGGTCAGGAGAGGCCGGTCCTGCATTGGACACTCAATGGCTGATGACGATGATTTTTTTTTTTTTTAATGCTAGGAAGACGGAACCAAAGGCCACGAGGCCGCAAAAACTGTTCCTTCCAAGAGAAGAGCAAAATACAAGAGAGAGCCAAATTCAAGATCTGACCCTTTCGAGATGCCTGGACACACTGCGTTTGAAAGACTGGAGATCATAGGAAGCAGGAAATACAGACAAAGGGAGACAGTTCCAGAGTTGACCGTTGCATAAATGAAGGACTGGGAGTAACGGTTAACTCTTGCATTAGAGAGTTGGACAGAAAAGGGATGAGAGTTTGCTGCTTGACGGGTGCTACGCGCCCATCGTACAGGTGGAGGAATGAATGCAGTCAGTCAGTTCAGAGGTATATATCAATCTCTCTCTCTCTCTCTCTCTCTCTCTCTCTCTCTATATATATATATATATATATATATATATATATATATATGTATGTATGTATATCATCATCATCATCATCATCATCAGCCATTACATGTCCACTGCTGAACAAAGGCCTCCCCCAACCTTATCCACGTATTCCTTGACTGAGCCAATCTTTGCCACGTTTTCCCTGCAAATTTCTCAATCTCATCTCTCCACCTCCTGTCTGCCCTTTTTCTGCTACGCTTACCATCTCTTGGTGTCCAGTCAGTCAACCTCTTGCTCCATCGATTATCCCTTGGTCTTGCTACATGGCCTGCCCACCTCCATTTCTGTTCTTTTATAATTTCTATAATATCTTTGACTTTGGTCAGCCGTCTCACCCAAGTTGATCTTTTCCTGTCTCTTGATGATATTCCCAACATTGACCTTTCCATTGCTCTCTGAGAACGAATTAATTTATTTTCCATCGATTTTGTCAGTTTCCAAGTCTCACAACCATACGTCATAGCTGGAATTATACATTCGTTATATACTTTTCGTTTCATACAAACTGGCAAGCTATTTTTCATAATGTCTCTATGTTTACCGAAAGCTTTCCATCCAATTGTAATGCGTCTTTTTATTTCGCTATCATTATTTTTCGTTAATTTTAGTATTTGTCCCAGGTAATTGTACTCAACTTCTTCAAGAATTTCTCCACTTATTCTTATGACGCTCTTTGGTGTTTGAGGATTAAACATTACTTTAGTTTTACTCCGGTTCATCTTTAGCCCTACTTTGAAACTTTCTCTGTTCAGGTCATTTAACAATTCTTGCAATGTCTCTGCTTTTTCTGAGATGAGGACAATGTCATCTGCAAATCTTAAATGGTTTAGCTTTTCTCCATCTATGTTTACTCCTTTGTTTTCCCAGTCTAGCTTCCTGAAAATACTTTCAAGGCATGCTGTAAATAACTTTGGTTATATTGTATCACACTGACGCACGCCCTTCTCAATCTTAATTTTCTCTGAGTCCTTATGTAATTTACCTGTAGCAGTTCCCTCTTTATATATGTTTTCGATCAGTTTTACAATGTTCTCATTCACTCCTTGTTCTCGCAATGAATTTATAATTGCTATGTGCTCCACGAGTCGAAAGCCTGTAGTTTTCTCAATTAGCTGATTCATTGTGTGCAGATGATCAATTGTCGAGTACCCGCTTCGAAATCCTGCCTGTTCACGAGGTTGGTTTTCCTCCAGATTTGTAGCTATTCTGTTTGTAAGGACTTTAGTGAAAAGTTTGTAAATGACTGATAGCAAGCTGATGGGTCTATAGTTACTAAGGTCTTTTGAGTCGCCTTTTTTATAAAGTAGAATAACAATTGCATTACACCATGTTTTGGGAATGTTCTTCTGTTTTATACATTGGGTAAATAAGTGAGCAAGCCTATTTTGTACCTCTGCTCCTGCATCCAACAGTAAATCTGCTACTATTCCATCTTCTCCCGGAGCCTTCCCTCTTTTCATATTTTTAAGAGAATTATTTATTTCGTCTGGTGTTACCTCAAGTATTTCACTTGTGTCAACAGAAAAGTTAGCTATTGGTACTACTGTCTTTGATGCATACAGTTCTTTGTAAAATTCTTCAACTCTCTTCAGCATCATATCTCTGCATTTAATTGCGTCACCGTTTTTGTCTTTTAGTGATGTATTTTGTTGCTTTCCAAGTGCCATTTTATTTCGGACCTGTTTCAGACTTTTTCCTTTTTTGATGGTTTCTTTGATTTGATCCATGTTTCTCTTTCTTTTTTCTTCTCTTTGTCTTTTGTTGATAAGCTTATTTAATTTCGCTCCTTCTATTTCATCTTTCTTTATTTTTACTTTCATTACCTTTCTTTTTTTCATAAGCTCAAGTGTCTTCTCTGAATACTTCCTGGATTTGGTTGTATTAGGTTTTCCTACTACCTCCACTGATTCTTTTAGGACTTTTGTTAGTTTGTCATTCGGCTCATCCATGTCACATTCAGCATTACTGAGAGCCTGAAATCTGTTCCTTATTTCCAACTGAAAAGCTGCTTTGTTTTCGCTGACTTTTATTTGGCATATCTTTTTGTCTTTAATCATCATCTTTCTTTCACTTTTGAAATAGAATCTTGCCGTTCAACCCACCATTCTAAGGTAACTTCCAATATTTACTTTGTTGACAACTGTGACATTTGTGATCGTGTTATTCTTATTTGCTATAATGAAGTCGATTTCATCGTTTGTTTCTCCATTTGGGCTTCTCCAGGTCCACTTTTTCCCTGTTCTTTTGTGAAAGAATGTGTTCATTATTCTCATGTTAAACATTTCTGCAAAGTTTACCAACATTTCTCCTCTTTCGATCCTTTCTCCCACTCCAAATTTTCCCATATATGCTTCTCCATTTTTTGATTTTCCAATTTTTGCATTGAAGTCTCCCATGAGTATAGTGTAGGTGGTCTTTTCTTTTTCCATAATCTGGGAGATGTCATCATAGAATGTTTCAATTTCTTCATCTGAGCTCTGAGAAGCTGGTGCATATACTTGTATCACAATCAGGGTATATTTTTTGCACAGTCTAATTACAACCACTGATGCTCTGTCAGATGCACTGCTGAATTTAATTATGTTGTCTGTAAGATTTCTGTTAATTAGAAATCCTACACCACTAACTCTCTCATTTTCTCTTCCTCTGTGGTAAAGTAGGTGGCCACTGTCATTTAGCTGAATTACTTTTTCTTCTTTTCTGTGTGTCTCACTCAAACCTACAATATCCCAACTAATGTTTTCCAGTTCAGCCATTAAGTTATCCAGCTTGTAATCTTCAGCGAGGCTTCTTACATTGTATGCATAGACATCCATGGATTTAAGAGTGTTTAAAATATATATATATATATATATATATATATATATATATATATATATATATATATATATATATATATATTTATATATATATATATATATATATATATATATATATATATATATATATATATATATATGGCAGGGGGAGACACAATCTGGCCGCACTATGGGGTGGTACTACTACTCTTCGGCCAGGTTATGTTAGGAAGAATACTGCCACCATATTCCCTGCTTGTCGTAAAAGGCGACTAAAAGGGGAGGGATGAGGGGACTAAGGACCCCCTCCTCTGTTTTTTTAGTTCCTAAAAAGAGAGACCAGAAGAAGGGATGGGGGATTGAGTTATCCCCGTACCCTGAAGACTGGGTCTATGAATGTGCGTGGATGTAGTATAATTGAGGCTAAAATAGAAGAGATTGAGAGAATGTGTGTGAGAAGAAATATGGATGTGTTAACTTTGAGTGAAACGAAGATGAAAGGGAAACGAGAGTCTAAGTTTGGAAGTGTGAATGGAAGATTGTCAGGTGTTGATAGATGAAGGGCAAGAGGTGTGGCCTTGTTAATGAGTCCGGAAGTACAGCAGTGTGTGATTGAATGGAAGGAGGTGTCATCGAGACTGATGTGGGTGAAAGCAAAATCTGAACATGAGTTGTGGATGTTTGTGAATGCATATAGGCCTGGTAGTGAAAGCGATGAACAGGAGAGGGAGTCTTTCTGGAATAATGTTGATGAGTGTGTGCAGAGTTTTGGAGCGAATGTGAATGTGGTAATGATGGGAGATCTGAATGCTAGAGTAGGAAATGTAGCAGTTGAAGGTGTAGTTGGTATGCATGGTGTGCCTGGAAGAAATGAAAATGGGGAACTAATGATAGGGATGTGCGTTGAGCAAGAGATGGTGACAGGAAATACCTTGTTTGAGAAGAAAGATATTTATAAGTATACATGGGTGAGACAGGATGGTGGAAGGGTTGTTGATAGAGCATTGATGGACTATGTGGTTGTGTCCAGGAATGTAATAGGAAGATTGTTGACTGTGAGAGTTCTGAGAGGGGAGGGTGGAGGTAAGTCTGACCTGGTGGAGGGAAAGTTAAGAGTAGGTAAGAGATGGGTGAGAACTAGGAGGGTTAGGTGTGGCAGGGAGGTTTTGAAAGTGAGTGAGTTTGATAAAAGAGAGAAAATGATAGAGTCTCAGGAGTAATTGAAAGATGAGTGGAACGCAGTGAAAGATCAGGAAAATGGCAGTGTGGAGGTGGAATGGCAGTTGTTTAAGAATGCTGTGGTGGGGCATGCGGAAGAGGTCTGTTTTTGTGAGACGAGTGGGTGGTGGTGTAAAAAAAAGGAAGTGAATGGTGGTGCAAGGAAGTAAGTATGGCTGTGGCTGAGAAGAGACGTGCACATGAAGTGTGGCTGCAGAGGAAGGATGAGGTGTCACATGAGAGGTATAAGGAAAAGAGGACTAGGGCAAGAAGAGCTGTGCGTGATGCTAAAGTGGCAGCAGATGAGAGGTGGGGTAGGCGGTTGACTGAGAAAAAGAAAATGTTTAGGAAGGGGGTGAAAAGTGTGCGAAAGGGGGAGTCTCGGAAGGAAGAGCGAGTAAAAGCTGAGGCTGGAAGGATGTTAATTGAGATGGCTGCAGTAAGGAAGAGGTGGGTGGAGTATTGAAAAAGATTGTTAAATGTAGAGGAGGAAAGGGAGGCTGAGACTGTGGCGGATGGAAGGGTGCAAGGAATAAATGTGTTGGGAGAGTTGAATGATTCTTTGATCACGAAGGAGGAAGTGCAGGAGGCAGTAAAGGAGATGAAAACAGGGAAAGCTACAGCTATGGATGGGTGTGCTGCGGAATGCCTGAAGGGTGGTGGAGCAACTATTGTTGACCGGTTAGTAAGATTGTTGAATGTGTGCTTTGTTAAACGTATGGTGCCAATCGACTTCGCAAGTGTGGTCCCGTTGTATAAAGGTAAGGGTAATAAGTATGAATGTACTAGCTTTAAGGGTATAAGTCTATTGAGTGTTATAGGTAAGGTGTATGGTAGAGTGTGAATTAAGAGAGTTAGAGAGGGTACAGAGGGAGTGATTGGTAATGATCAGTGTGGCTTAAGGAGAGGGAAGGGATGCGAGGATCAGGTGTTTGCTGTGAGACAGGTGTGTGAAAAGTATTTAGCAAAAGGTAAGGATGTGTTTTGGGCATTCATGGATTTAGAGAAACCGTTTGATAGAATTGATAGGGAGGCTATGTGGATTGTTTTAAGATTGTACGGACTTGATGGTAGGTTACTAAAAGGAGTGAAAAGTTTTTATGTTAATAATAGACCATGTGTAAGAGTGGAAATACTGTGAGTGATTGGCTTCCCATGAGAGTGGGGCTGTGGCAGGTATGTATGATGTTGCTTCGGTTGTTTAATATTTATATGGATGGTGTTGTCAGGGAGGTGAATGCACGAGTGTTAGGTGGAGGTCTGACTCTGGTGAATGTTGATAGTAGGGAGTGGAATCTGAAGCTGCTGCTGTTTGCCGATGCTGCTGCACTGGTGGCTGATTCAGAGCAGAGATTGAGACTGTTGGTAGAGGAGTTTGGAAGGGTGTGTGAAAGGAGGAAATTGAAAGTAAATGAAAATAAGAGTAAAGTGATGAAGTGTACAAGGTTGGCTGATGGTAGGAGGATGAATATAGTTTTGAATGATGAATTGCTTGATGAGGTAGAGTGTTTTAACCTGCCGCGTGCTAACTATTTTTAGCCTTCTGGGTCACCCCAGTGCCGGCCATTTTTCAACTTTTTTTTTTTTTGGCTAAAATGATAAATTTTGATGTGGAAACAACGAATTTCGCCATTAAAATGCTCACCGAGGCTCGAAAATGAGTTTTATTGAGTCCTGCATATTCGTATACAGGTATAGCCGCTTTCTCACGCTCACTACATACATGAGAGAAAGCCGTTTTCTATGTAAGGTATACTGAGATATTTATGCTGGGAAGGTATAGCAATGTTCAGTACACTTTTCTGATCACTTATTACTTCAGCATTTATCACAATTTGCGTGTCTTTCTCACTGTGAATGCATTATCTTACACTTACTTGAAGATAGGTACAACCTGACTTCATTACGTACAGTCATGGCACTTACAAAAAGGTATTTACAACTTGACTTCACTATATAGTCCTTACACTTACAAGAAAATATTTACAACGTACACTTACATGAAAATGTTTACAAAATGCCTTCACTATGTACAGCACTGGGTGAGGCACACAGGCAGAGTGAGGCAGAGTGAGCGTGAGGGGGGGGACCGAGTGAGTGTATGGCCTTAACAGGATGGGGGATGGTAGAGGAACAATTACCTTACATGCCTGCCAATTTTTATCCGCGAATCTTGAAAAATGCAGTCACAGTGAAATTTTTAAAATTTTAGACTGTTTTTAAAATTATACCTGCGAATCTTGAAAAATGCAGTCACAGTGAAGTTTTTTAAATTTTAGACTGTTTTAAAATGGCACTGGCACTGGCCGGGGCATTATGTCAGACCGTTTTAAAATGGCACTGGTGCAGGCGGTGGGTTAAGTATTTAGGATCACATGCTGCTGTGGATGGAAGAGTAGATGCAGAAGTGAAGTTTAGAATGAGTGAAGTGGGAAAGGTGCTGGGAGGAATGAAAAAAAAATGTTTATATGTTGTTCGCTTACATAGATGTAAAGAGAAGCCTGTATGAGGGGTGGTGGGGCTGAAACATGGAACATGGATGTAGCAGAGAGGAAAAGTTTGAATGTAACGGAGATGAGGTGTCTGAGGAGTGTGTGTGGAGTGACGCGTATGGATCAAGCGAGAAATGCTGAAGTACGAAGGAGAACTGGAGTTGTGCAGGAGATGGCTGATCAAGTTGAGCAGAGGGTGTTGCGATGGTTTGGGCATATGGAGAGAATGCATAATGAGTGATTGGTGATAAAGATAACTAGGTCTGCTGTGAGAGGTGTAAGGCAGAGTGGAAGACCATGAATAAGATGGACGGATGGTGTGAAGAGAGCGTTGGATGCGAGAGAAATGTCTGTTGAGCAAGGATGAGTGGTTGTGCGTGATAGAAATGAATGGAAAGAAATTGTGAATGAATAAATGATGCTGCAACCCTGAGGGGATATTCTCCTGCATTTGTCTGATCAGCTGATCAGGTCAGGTGCGGGTAAGGGCATGAGTCTATTATGATGGGGCAGGGGTAAACCAGCTCTGCTGTCTGGACCTGCTGCGGATGTCACTGATTGCACTGCGCAGGCAGTGTGGTGTGGTGAGGATCTGTCCCTTCTCCCCTTTGGGGTTAAGATTTATATATTTATATATATATATATATATATATATATATATATATATATATATATATATATATATATATATGCTAAACATACTAAACCTTGAGAGACGTGCTTCAAAGTTGAGTATATATACGTACTAATCCACCTGCGGTTTAAATAAATTTTGTCGCTTACCATGGGTGGAGGTTGAGGTAAGATGTAGGTGGAATACATGACTAGTTGAGTCCCTGTCCCACATCCTGATAAAACACATCTGTGTGGCTGAAACTCATCTTCGTTTATACGCACATAAACATCCGTATCTGCATCCATATCCTTGGGGATTTGGAAGTTTGAGATCTGCATCTGCATCCACAAATATCAATATCTTGAAATCCACATCTTCATCCGAATCCTCAATTTATTTAAATTTGAAGTATGCATCCTCATCCACACCCATGGATATTTAAATCTGACATCCGATTCACCACAATGCTATTTGTGTTTTTAAGTCCCCCTCCCCCCTTTATTTTATTCTTCCTCTTTTCCACCCACACTGTGTTCCTCATGCTGACACTATAACTGAGATGATTATATTGATGCTGTATGTTAGTTTTGAAGTATGGCTGTATGAATGGATGGATGTTACCACTGGGTATTCGGATGCTAGTTTCTCCTGCTTTTGTGTTTTAATGTTAATTTTTCCAGATCCTGCACAAACCATGAATAAAACCTGAATAAAATGATGATGATGATGTGGAGGAGGAAGAGGAGGAGGACGTATTTTTCACCATCTCCGTGCATACAGAATACTGTATTTACCATAGTTTCTTTTACATTTTTGCTTTTCACATTCCTGTTTTGAAAATGTCCAGGATATTTTCCAGTTTATTATGAAATAGAAAATATATTATGGGTACTTCGCTAAGCCTGAGGGCTTTTTAATATGCATTAAATCACCTGTCACTGGGACCATTAGGAGAGCTACATTTTGGGATCTGCCTATGTTAGATTCTTCAACCCGCCCGGTCCCGATCGATTTTTGACCACTGAACCCCCCCTCTCCAATCTCGGGAGATTCTCGAAAAAAATTTTTTGGGGGCTAAAACCTCCGCTTTTTATGAGAAATATTGGAAAATGCCCCAAATAGCGCTCACTTGAGCTTAGAAGTGGTCAAAACAGGTGACCCTTTTAACACATGGTACCGTGTCTCTGGAGCCGTGCTGCTGGTGTCGTGTTTTCTGTGGTAGTGGTAACTATTGCAAACCACTCAGAAAAGGTAGATATTTGTTCATTTGGTACGAATTTATATATAGTACAAGAATATATTGATTTTCACACAATAATATAGGTCATATAAGCATTGTTTCACTCACTGAACAAATCAACATACTGCACCTTCCATGGCGACAATACCTCCTCATCACTTCTGCTCGTTTCTTCCTCAGGTGCCACGTAATCTTTGTCCTCCACATCGTCATCGATTGGGGAATCACTCTCGCCTTGAATTTCATACCTTGGCGCAACATGTCTTTGCTGGCCAGGTCACTGCTACAGGTGAGTTGCCGAGACAATGGTGTGTGGGGGGGCAGGTCATGCAGGGTAAGGCAGTGTCCCCACCTGGCAGTGGGTAAAGGAAGGTGTCCAGCATATACGTACCAAAACTCACGAGCGAAATTTGAAAAATGTGCAAATGACAGACCTCGCAATTGCAAAACTTATGGATACATTATCAGGACTGATTGTGACAAAACGTTGAAACATATCTGAAATACCCACCCGGCAGAGCAATCCCGACACCACCCCGGGTGGAGGACATGGAGAGGTGACCCCCACCCCAAGAGGAGGCAACGGGGAGACGCATAGGCATCCCACATCACAACAACTCATCTCCCCCGTGACCCTGTGCCCCTCTTCCACGCAGCTGGACCCCCAGGAAGTTCACCAACTAGGTACATTACCCTCTGATGGGCAGAGAGCTCGCCAGAATCAGGGTGGGACTTGCCCTTTGACAGTCCCATGTAGGCCCTATGTAACAGTGTCCACCAGACTTGTCTCCACAAAAGGAAGAGAAACCACCAGAGGTCAGAGACCTACTTTGCCCTAGGAGAGCAGCGGCACAGTAGCGTCCACCGGATCTACTATAGGTGGAGTGTCCACCAAATCTCCTCCTCCTGCCACTCACCTTCGGGAGCAGGTGTCTTGGACCGTCATCCAGACAACCTTCACCTGCAGTCCTCAGGAGGGCGGCAGGCCTGTGGTAGTGTCCGCTGGATCTGCCACAGGGGAAGAGACCACTGGTCGTCACCCAGCTGCACTTTTCCCCCGACAGCAGGAGGGTGGTAGAGTCCACCAGACCTGCTGCAGAAGCCAGAAAGCTCACTGGGATTTCTCTTCCTATTGTCCCCAGGACAAGTGGTCCCCCAGCAGTGTCCTCCCGACCTGTCAGCCCGAGGGAGTGTCCATCGGATCTCCCTATACCACTATCACAGGAGGGAGCCCAGGTAGCGTCCCCTGGACCTACCAGGCGGAGGGGGTGTCCTCCGGACCTCTTTCCTCTGCCCCAGAGTGGGGATTCGGCAGGGACCATCAGGCCCCACCAGGTAGAGGGACAGGCCACCGGTCGTCCCTCCTCCACTATCTCGGAGGTTCCCTACAAAGGCACCGTCTCCTGCATAGCCCACCCCTCCAGAGGCCGAGCGAGATACCCCTCCTGCTCCCCGATCTCTACAAAGGGTGGAGACTGCTCCCCAACAGGGCCCCCATCAGAGCACCTGGGATGGACCCACTCCAAGCCTAGGCGTCCTGTCCCTGCAGCCCAGCCCATGATGCCCCCAGCAGCTAATGGACTCACCCAGGGCAAGCAGCCGCAGCCGACCCCTGATTGCCTGTTCCTCCCGACGAGACCACAGCCTCCGGGCATCGCTGGGCATCCTGCAGCCGACCCTGGGCCCAGACCAGCCAGGACCCACCCCCAGGACTCCCACTACATCCAAGGGCAGGTGCCATGCTGCTATCCTCTTAGCCCTTTTCGGCTCCAGTCCAGAGTGCCATCACATTTCCAGGTTCCCCACAAGGAAGTGGCCGCCCACCACACTGCCATCTAGCTCGACCCGGACTCCCGATTATGCTGCCCAAGACTTGTATTGCAAATGCACTCCTGACGGCCCTCCTCCCACATTGGGCCGTCACCCGTGTCTATCTGTGCTGTAGCCTTGGGCGCAACCCTACTTCCCACCAGCAACCCAACCTACATTGTGTAATACTCTCATACAATTAATTTCCAGCACTACAAACTCTGTGTGAACCCCTCCTCCCCTTGTCCAGTTTGTCGTGCCCCCTGGGTACCATAATTCATACTCGACCCCTCTCGAGTGTTCTCTGTATCCCCTCGTGTTGCCCCCCCCCACCCTGCTTGTGTTTCATTGTGTATTGCCTGACACCATTGTGTAACCCCACACTCCGTATGTAATATCCATACCCCTGTGTAATATCTGTGGCCCCTACAGTCATGTCTTGCCCATTCCCTTCTTGTTACATCACGATCCCTGTGTCATGCGAGTGGTGATTTACAGTGTCTTAGTTCTACGGAATATTCGTCCGCTGGGTATATATATATCTGTGTAACGACTCGTGGAGTATACCTTGTTTGTAGTATATCGGCAGGGGCCGAATCGGTAGAGAGGCGGCCTGTGCTCCTAATGGACTCAGGATCGAATCCCGGCTGGAGCAGGGAACAGTTTAAGGATTTGAATTTCCTAAAAGCAGACTTTCCTGATCTACCAGATGACCCGCCGACATGTTGTAAAAATACCCCCGCTAATACCAATACACCAATCCTGCATGAGAGAGCCCTAGCATGTATTCAATATGGATGGTGGGTGTTAGCGCCGAAGTGGTGACATGTGGAGGTGTAGGACTACTGGGCCTTAGGATAGGTCACTGACCCCGAGAAATCAGCCCTGGAGCCTGTGCCCAGAGTCGGACACGTAAAAAAAAAAAAAAAAAAATCTCAGTGTTGTGAACCTACTATGTCTGGGTCTCGGATCGTGCTGTTCCCATGTGCACATTTATCTTGTATACTGTATATTATTTGATGTGTTATGTGCTATATTGAGTTTGTGATATACAGATAGGTAGTGTTGTGTGTTATTCTGTGTTTGTGATATATATATATATATATATATATATATATATATATATATATACAGTATATATATATATATATATATATATATATACTGTATATGTATATATATATATATATATATATATATATATATATATATATATACTGTATATATATATATATATATATATATATATATATATATATATATATATATATATATAATCCCTCTAATATCCGAACGCCCAATATCTGAACATCCCCACTAACCGGACATAATCGTCCTGGGATCCAGTATTCCCAAAATGGGCAAAAAACTGCAAAAAATTCGAAAAAAATCTGACTTTTTTTCCCACCCGTAATTTGAAATTGCCGCCTGGCACCGAACAGCTGTTACACCATGGTCCCTTCACCCTTTCCTTCCTTTCCCCTCCCCCCTCCCCTGTCAGGGTTGCCATTTGGTATTTTTCATTACCAAGTGTGGGCCAATTTGGTAATGAAAAATTCGTTTGGTAATGAATCAGAATAATGCATTACCAAATGGATTTTTCATATGTATGAGGATACACAGGATGGAGATGGTGGATTGTTTGCTCTCTCTGATTAATCTGCTACCCTACATAGTGTGAAAATAATCAACATGGTGTTAATTATAAGGAGAGTGGTATCATGTATTTCAACTTGTATATATAATTAGTGAAGAATAAATGCTAGCTTTACGAATATGGTAATGAAAAGTTAAATTTGGTAATGAAAGTTGAGGAGATTGGTAATGTGGCCGTTGCGATCTTGCAACTCTGTTACCCCGTCATCATCAACAGTCACAGTTTAACTCCGATCGAGAGCAGATGCTCGTGGCAGTGCAAGCCACATGTGCTTGTTTTTTGTGAATAAACAGTGAATAAACTTCAATACCTTGCCACTAGAACACACAGGAATTTACAGTCTTGTGCAGTGTTAAGAAATTAGAATTTAGAGTGCAGAGGATTAACTGTGGACTGCAAACTGGCTGTTCAAACCAGTCCAGGAGCCAGGGACTTGTAAGTACCCAAAATGTTTAATATTGTATAAACTCACCTCTAAAACCTCATTTAATGGTTCTTTTGCAATTATTTCAGTCTTTTATGTCCCTTATTGGTGTGATTTGGGTCTTAAATAGGTGCAATGCATGTCCAGAGGGAGTTGTATAGGTGTTTCTCTGAGTTAGGGTCCATAAGTACAAATCCATAAACTGGGGCCCAATATCCAGACGGGACCACTATCCGGATCTGCCTATGGCTCTATTACATCGGATATTGGAGGGATTACTATATATACACAGTAATCCCTCCACCATCCGATGTAATAGAGCCAAAGGCATGTCCAGAAACTGGTCCCATCCGGAAAGTGGGCACCTCCCTGCTGGATTGGTACTTAAGGACCCTAACGCAGCCTAAATTTGAAAGCCACCTGAATAACTCCCTACTGGACATGCATAGCACCTATTTAAACCTATTTAAGACCCTATTCACACCAATAATGGACATAAAGCATGAAATAAATGAAAAGGAACCAAAGACTGAGGAATTGTACCTTAGCCAGGGTACTTACAGCACATCTGTGGCCGCATTCTTAAGGCTTTGGCAGTGGTGAAAATGCTCTTGAAGCACTTACAGTAATCTAGTGTTGTGCTGCACTTACGGTAATTCTTTGCACTGTGAGTTATAATTGCTTAACACTGCACATTGTTAATTGCACCATGCCAGCTTCATCCGCCAGTTTCAATCACCAGTTTGCACTCCACAATTAATCCTTTGCACTCTGAATTCAAATTTCTTAACACTGCACAACACTGTAAATTCCCGTGTGGTCTACTGGCAAGGTATTGCAGTTTATTCACTGTTCATTCAAAAAAAAAACGAGCACGTGTGGCATCCACTGCGATAAGCATCCACTTGCGATCGAAGTTAAGCAGTAACTGTTGGAGTGTTGGTGACGGGGAAACAAAGTTGTCAGATCACAACAGCCACATTACCAAACTCCTCAATTTTCATTACCAGATTTAACTTTTCATTACCAAATTTGTAAAGGTAGCATTTATTCTCCACTAATTATATATACAAGTGGAAATATATGTAATCACTCTCCTTATAATTAACAGCATGTTGATTATTTTCACTCTATGTAGGCTAGGAAATTAATCAGAGAGAGAAGACAATCCACCATCTCCATTCTGTGTATCTTCATACATGTGAAAAATCCATTTGGTAATGCATTATTCTGATTCATTACCAAATAAATTTTTCATTACCAAAGTTTCCCACATTTGGTAATGAAAAATACCAAATGGCAACCCTGACAGGGGAAGGGGAAGGGGGGAGGAAGGAAGGGGTGAAGGGGCCATGGTGTAAACAGCTATTCGGCATTGCATGGCAATTTCAAATTACAGGAGGGGAAAAAATCGTTTTTTTTTTTGGGGGGGGGGGTTTTTTTCATTTTTTGGCCATTTTGGGGATTTGAAGGTCCAGGTCCACAATGTCCGGTAAGTGGGGTGTCCAGAAAGTGGGCATCCAAATAGTATAGGGATTACGATGTGTGTGTATATATATATATATATATATATATATATATATATATATATATATATATATATTTCTATATAGATAGATAGTGTTGTGTCATATGCCATACTTGTACCACATAACCATGCACTATTGTGTAAGTCCTTCTGTACTTTGTTTATAAGGTAATACTGTATATCTGTGGAACTGCTTAGTTTGTGTTTGAGCCCTATCCCTTTTTTGCATGCTCTAGCCCGGTCCAGAATAAAAGAATCCAAGGCCCATGCCAGTATCTGAGCCCAAGGAGTTGGACGCAGAATACGTTGCAGTATCCATACGTTACTGGGACGCGGCGGGTTGATACAACAAGTTATACTTTTCCTGAATAAAACTATTTTGGGTTAGTATGCACAGACTTTAAAAGATAGGATGGTGCCAGGGAGTACATGGAGACAGAGTTTTAATGCCGTCACTTCGATAGATCTACCCAAGCAAGAATAGTGTCACTTATAAGTAGGAAGAACAGAAGACAAAAAGTGTTTGCTTGTACAAATGAGTTGCACAAATGGGACCGAATTATTAATAGCTCCTTTACTACGAGAAGTTATTGGAAAGGAATGCCATCTGGTGGTGGAGATATCAATATGACTGGGCGGCTCCAGCACCCGGTTATACTAATACCTACCAAACCCTTTCCTGTTCCCTGAAAAGACGATGGTGGAATGTTGGATGAGGGCAGCTCCAGCTTAAGGCCAAACAACAGTTTCTACAACTGGTCTCTGTAAAGATGGAATATGTTTGGAGCTACATCTAACTTCTCTAATCTCCACATCTGTCTTCTATCTATCTATCTATTGCCAGACGCCTCAATCCCGTTTGGGGTGGCCACAAACAAATCGCCTCCAAGTCGCCCTGTCCCCTGCCATTTCACTGCCCTTCTCCCAACTCACACCCCCCTCTCTCATATACCTCTCCACCCCATCCCTCCATCTCATTCTCGGCCTCCCCCTTCCTCTTCCCCCCTCCACCTCACTCACATACACTCTCTTCGTCAGTCTTTCACCCTCCATCCTCTCCACATGGCCAAACCACCTCAGTGTGTTCCTCATAACGCTTCCTATCACATCCACATCAACACCACAATGCTCCTTTATATCCTCATTCATCAGCCTGTCTCTCCATGTGACTCCACAGGCTCCTCTTAAATAACTCATTTCCACTGCTCTCACTCTTGACTTGTGTCCTTCCAACAACGTCCAAGCTTCACTTCCGTACGTTACAGTTGGTATCACAATACTGTCATGTAGTAACTTTTTCACTTCCATGACACTTCCCTGTTTCTTATCACTGCTTTCAAAGAACCAGCAACCTTTCTTCCCTGCTGTACCCTTTCAAGCACTTCACCCTCCAAACCTCCATCCTTACTCATCACACTACCCAAGTACTTAAACGTACTCACATTTTCCAATTCCTCACCATCCAACCTCGCTGTACATTCACGGACTTCACCTCTCTCAAAGACCATCACTTTACTCTTCCCTACATTCACCTTTAGATTCCGTTTCTTACACACTCTCTCAAACTCATCCACCAAGCCTTGCAGCTCCCCTTCG
Source organism: Coenobita brevimanus (assembly GCF_032717465.1). Lineage (NCBI taxonomy): Eukaryota > Metazoa > Arthropoda > Malacostraca > Decapoda > Coenobitidae > Coenobita > Coenobita brevimanus. The sequence continues at coordinate 13,617,258 of NC_137006.1, forward strand.
TCTTCACTCAACAACACGGTATCATCTGCAAACAACAGTACAGGGAATTTCCAAACACTATCCTCTCTCACCAGGGCCACTCCAACATCCACTACCCTACCTTGTACCTCTTTTATTACCCCATCCATGTACAGATTGAACAACCATGGAGACATGACACATCCCTGTTTCAAACCTACTTTCAAAGGGAAAGATTCACTTAGTTCACCATTCACACGCACTGCAGCCTTCGCACCATCGTACATACTCATCACAGCATTCAACAACTTCCCATCTACTCCATATATTCTTAACACTTTCCACAATCCTTGTCTATCCACCCTGTCATATGCTTTCTCCAAATCTGTCTTAAGCTCATTATATAATCCTGCATTGCCCCATGAGAAGCGTAGGAGCCCAGGGCTAGACAAGTTGGTCCTGACATTTAAGATGAGAGTAACCAGCCTCACTCATCCCTAAGAGGTATTAAGTGAGCAATAAACCCCTGCTAGGACTCCATATTATAATTACAAATCATAATAGATAGATAGATAAATAGATAGATAGACAGACAGATAGAAGCAGCAAGTCAGATGATGAGAAGGTATTGTGCCTGCAAGAATCGAGCAATGCTAAACATGCTTACACACTCTAACTCAAGGAATGCTTTATAGGCACACAACAGCGCCTAGTGAACATACACACACATACTCACACACAGACTTCTAGAACATTCCAACAACAGTGTAACACACGTGACACGACCCCTGCTACACCAGAATTTAGGAAGCAGAGCACAGAGGGAGGCTAGCTATAGAACCGACAGGTGGTGGAGAGAGTGAACAAGAAGAGGGGTCCAACTAGACTTACTTAGTGTATTCAGCCTCTGTAATACATACACTGCTCAACTTAAGATTTTTTCTGAAGATAATAAATCAAGATCAACTCCCTGTATTCGTCTTTATCTCCTACTACAAGAATCGAGAGTCACATTTGGTAGGCAGCGAATGTATGGACCTCGTCTACGAATCTACAGTGAATTTCTACAAAAGCAGGCGAGACTTTACAAGATTAGCTTCAGTTCTACAGTGAATTCCTACAAAATACAAGCCCACGAGTGTACAATTGATTCTGCATTATCAAGAGTGAAAACAAAAAATACCTCTTACAATCAACAACTCACAACCAGCTCCTGACAGTATTCTCTCCAACCCCCCCTCCATCTCCACGATCATCACGCTGATTTAGAAGAGGTCACAGGACCCTTGCAAGTAGTTTAACAAAATATTGATACAAACAATCTTGCAATTTCTACGACGAACCAGCGAACTACGACCATCTACAATCAACTACAAGTAACAACTCTACGAGTCGTCTGTATAATCTTCTACACGTACCTACAAGTAGCGGCAGTCTTCATCCCACAACGAGTAAATCACAAGAAAAAAGGACCGTGAATGCATCGAGAAAGAAAAACAAAACAAACAAACGAAGAATGAGACACAACTCACAACTCACAACCATCAGACCTCACCCTCCTCTCTCTGCTACATCCACCCAACCTCCACCGCTGACGCAGGAGTGAAGATGTCAAGACGACAAAGCAAATACCAAGCCCATATTCACAACTCATCTTATTCACTTATCTTCACTGAAGTTACTCATCGCTACTCAATTACTCACCACAGCTACCAGTGTGGGAAGTCGACGTTACCATGCGTGTTTGCTGACAGGACGCCACGCCTATCAACGTGTGTCTGACACCCCACAACACGTCAATCAACCCGTGAAGAACAACGCTATCACTACGTGCAACACCACTCACACCATTCCCACCACGGTAAAAATTAGTGAGTTACATAGTTACTTCATTTATACGATACACAGTGATAGACAACAAATTTTGCACAAACATATAAAACGTGCTGTATAGTTACAACTTAAATACATATACCTACTTCAATTATCATCATAATTCAATCATTAAATACTTGCACCAACAATAAATATTCTACACTGTATATATTCATTCATTTATTATAACAGTTATTTACTACCAACGAGTGTTACCATTTATACCTACATAAAATACGTGTTTCATACATACAGCTATACATTATTACATCTACAAAGTAATAAAGAAAATATACCATCACAGTTACTCAGTGAGCGATTAAAAGAACTGTATAAAACATTTATTAATTAAAGCTACCTAGTGGAAACAGATAAATTAAGTTACAGGGAAAACCAGGAAAAGAAAAAAAATGGCCAACACAAATGACGTTAGCAAGAATGAACAACATCTTCCACACAGTCGTGAAGACAAAGATTTCCACATAATGCCGACACATATATTGCCCACGATAGGTACAAGTAAACAACAAGTCAGTGTATATAGTTAATACTGTATATAGTGTATATATATTTTTTATATCAAATAACAAAATATGGGGCTATATAATATATTTTTCAGTAATATCTGTGCAATATAAACTAAACCTTAAAAAAGGGTCCCAAGGGAATTAACCAGCAATTATGCAACCATGAACAACACAGAAAAAGCGGAGACAAACGAAGAAAAACAAACTATAGAAATACATACAAAAAAAAAAGAAAGAAAGAAAAAGAAATAGAGTAAGATCACATAAACAAATGAAAATAAGTGTAAGTGTTACTACAAATGCCAAAATACCACATAAACTACAAACAAAAAAGCAAAATTGTTGTCTCCACAAGCTAGTGGCATGGCACATCATATCATCGACCGCAGCATGACCGGATTCAATGTCAGGACTGCAATTATTACAGTTATGTAACTACAAACGATATGTAACAATTATGTAACGACAAACGATTGCATTATATTACACTTCCTACAATTATATATGTAATGACAAACAATATGTAACAATTATGTAACAGTTGCATTAACAAGATGTAACTTTTATGTAACTTTAACTCCAATTACAAGGCCAACACAATTATGCATTACCACAATATTATGTAACAATTCATAAAATGTTACAATTATGTATTACTACAATGTTACTACAATGTAACAATTACAATACAATTATGTAACAATTCACAATGTTACATTTATGTATTACCACAATGTTACTACAATGTTATGTAAAATCATACAATTTTACCACAATTCTGTATTACCAGAATCATCATACAAGTTAGGTGAAATATTAGACATTACTAAAGGGATAACTCAATATGTAATGTAATAACTTAGCAGTATTACCATTGCACAATTGTATGCGTATGTCTATTATACATACACATCTTACAAAATGTCATACAACAACCATTGCATTTATTCAAATATGTATACAACTTGTTTTAAATGTAATATTACTATGAATATTGAATGTGTACAGTATTATAATCAATATTATGTTCTAACAGATTAGCATATGTCAATGATGATTGCTGTCGGAGGACCTTCAGCTGCGTGGCTGAGCAATGTTAGGACTGCATATTATAATTACAAATCATAATAGATAGATAGATAAATAGATAGATAGACAGACAGATAGAAGCAGCAAGTCAGATGATGAGAAAGTATTGTGTCTGCGAGAATCGAGCAATGCTAAACATGCTTACACACTCTAACTCAAGGAATGCTTTATAGGCACACAACAGCGCCTAGTGAAAATACACACACATACTCACACACAGGCTTCTAGAACATTCCAACAACAGTGTAACACACGTGACACGACCCCTGCTACACCAGAATTTAGGAAGCAGAGCACAGAAGGAGGCTAGCTATAGAACCGACAGGTGGTGGAGAGAGTGAACAAGAAGAGGGGTCCAACTAGACTTACTTAGTGTATTCAGTCTCTGTAATACATACACTGCTCAACTTAAGATTTTCTCTGAAGATAATAAATCAAGATCAACTCCCTGTATTCATCTTTAACTCCTACTACAAGAATCGAGAGTCACACCCCAACCACCCACGGGCATAAACATACACCGGCTCAGTCCAATTGGAGCGCCTTAATTGTCCACTAAACCACCAGGCGCCATAGTTTTGTTATATGGTTACCACCCAACGTAGTCCTGGTGTACATGAAACCATTTGGCTTGTCACTTGGTGTAGTCACCCATAGACAGAAGAAAGAGGAAACAATGAAGGAAAGACAGACAGACGAGGAAGGAGGGAAAGTAGGAAAGAAGAAAGGAAAGGGCAGGGAACCGAGAGTAACACTATATAAAGTGAGTGGATGGGTAGCACCCCCACCAACCTCTCTTAAGTTAAAAACTCTTATTTTTAATAACAAATCAAGGAATTACATAAACGTCTGAAAAACAAAGGACAACTTAAAAATATATATATGTAAATAAATAAATGAATAAATAAATCAGTGAATAAATGTCATCATAAACAAAGGAATCATGTACAGTACATTGCAATCCAATAAATGTGTGTGTGTGTGTGTGTGTGTGTGTGTGTGTGTGTGTGTGTGTGTGTGTGTGTGTGTGTTGTGCTAAAATTGGAAACAGAATTTCCATTAAACTCGGCAGGATGATTGGAACTGGTTGGCAGATGGACCCGTTTCAAATTCATTTTAATTGAAATGTTATAAAGGGGTGCTTTGGTCCCTAATAATTGTCCCCATTAGTGTAACAGTACGCGGAAAATGCGGCTGGACATTTTTATGGAGTTTCATGCATTTCCTCAGTAGACTAGCTTCGTGGCTGTCCTGCATGAACAGAAGTAAACCGTGGCTCAAAAAAGGCTCTCCCTTGGACTAGTTTTGAGCGTCGGGGAAGGGTCATGGGGCACTTACAAAACTATAATGTTACCAAAAAATTCAAAAACATTAAAAATAAATGAATGAAGAACAAAGCTGAGGAGAATTCTCATATTTGGATACTTTTCGTCTTTCCTCTTTGTGTATCCACCCAAACCCATACTTTATAATTATAACAACGGTTGTAGGTTACTATTGGTGACATTACCTTTGCGTTAGCCAATGTTTTTTTTTTTTTTTTTCAATCAACCCAGTTTTAGCACTGGATTTCTAATGATACTGATGTTGATGATGATGATGATGATGATGATGATAATGGTGATGAAAAAATGTACATACCCCCTTCTCGGCGAGTACAAGGTGTATAACTTAATGATTAGTAAAGACGTAGTGAAGAGAAATCCAAAGAGAGGGGCAAGACTTTGTAATGCCCAGCCTGTTATGCGGGAAGGAAAATTATGCTTATGCTAGCATAGCCTATGTGCCATCTGTTGAAAACTGTATTTGACTGTATGACTTGCAATGTTCATCACATGAATTTGTGAATCATATCATCTTATTTTGCCAGGTTGTGAGACAAAGTCACTATGGAGTATCAACTGACATTTTCAGAGTTACTGATCCTGACTATGCAGATGATGCAGTTATCTAGTGGAGTCACTGAAGATACAGTTGAGAGCCCTTAAGGAATTACACGAGAATGCGAAGCCACTGGGTATAAAGGTCTTGTGGTCTCAGACCAAGGTCCAGGCATATGGTGACTTCTTGGATTGTGTAGTTCAGTCTGTTCAAACATGTGGTGAGAACGTGAAAGTCTTGGAAGCATTCACGTACCTTGGTAGTGTGATCCATAAGAATGGTAGGTCAGATGATGAGATTTCTCGTCGCATCGGTCACACCTAAAGGGTTATCAGTTCACGCAACTCAGATATTTGGCGTTATTGGTATGACAAATTTTCACATGTTGAAGGATCTGATGCTCCCTGTCTTACTGTATGGCTGTGAGACATGAACATTAATCAGTGATTTGAAGCGGCAAATTGACTTATGTTGTACTAAGTGCCTTCGTAGGACCGTGTGATATAGCTGAAACACCCGAATGCCTGACGAACAACTACTTTATGAAACTGAATCGAGGCCTACTACCCACACAACACAACAGTGCCACCTCAAGTTACATGGGCACCTGGCTCATTTTCCTAAGGCTGATCCTGCGTACATGGTATTCGCTGAGGGAGTTAATCTGGGGTGAAGGGGGCCTATTGAGAGATGTTTAGGAAGGGGAAGAGTCACTGCCTGAAGGGCTGCACGAAGGGCCCACCTGTGGATAGAGTTGGAGGGCGTGTGAGGCTTTGCGTCCCGCAGCTTTTTGCCCCCACGCGTTGATGATGATGATGATAATGATGATGATATATCTTAAGACATTTTCATTCATCTCTGGAGAAATTTTCTGAATTGAAGGAGATGGGTCAGATGTAGCCTCGATTAACCTCTTCTGTTTGGAGTCTCTTCCTTTGTGGTGTCTGTGTATGTACTGTCGGAATCCACTGACAAAATTAACCATTAGAACCATTAATTTGGTTAAGAAATAGGTTTTGTTCTGTGAACCTTTAACACACTTGGGACGAAAATGGGAAAGTATTTGATTCACAGACTGCACAGTACCAATAACTTTTTTTTCTCCTTTTTCTGTTTTCTTGCAGAAAGAGAAACTTACACTCTGAAAAAGTGCCTTGCAAGGAGTAAAAAACAAAATATGTAAAATAATATTCCGTTTATTTCGACATGATTGGACGGACTGAGATTAAAAGACAGTTTTATATACCACGTAAAGGACAGATTTCTCCATCTTGGATGAACCATTTTCCTTGGCAAAGGGTTAGTTAAATAAAACCTCCTCTAAGTAAACAGACTCAGTCTAACCTAATATAAACTCTCTGCAATAAGATAAACTATTCTAACCTAAGCCTTCCAGAGAAAGCAAACGTGACAAAGTCAACAACCAACGGAAAGTTGTATCCAAGTGTTCTCTATTGGTTGTCTCCAGGAATTGTGGCAGGAATGGGATTATTTCATATTCTTTCCTCAAGGAACTCCATGGTTTTGTTTAAGTAGCATTAAGTACATTTAAGCACAAACGAGCAGCAGCCTGGTGATAGCCTCGTGCTTCCCGCTCATCATCAGCAGCAGCCATTTGAAGTCCAGTGCTAAACAAAGGCCTCCCTCATCCTTTTCCACGAATTCTTTTATTAAATCGATCTCTGCCACGTTTTGCCTGCAAACCTCTTTATCTGATCTCTTCACTTTCTGTGTGGCCTTATTATGCTATGCTTACAATCCCTTGGAGTCCAATCAGTTAGCCTCTTCTTCATCAGTTATCCCTTACTTTTGCCAAATAACCCGCCCATCCCCATTTCTATTCCTTTATAACTTCTATAATGTCTTTGAATTTAGTCTGCTCTATCACCCAAGCTGATTTTTTCCTGTTGCTTAAAGGTATTCCAAACGTTGACCTTCTGCTCTTTCAGAACGGATTAGTTGGTTTTCCATCAATTTTGTCAGTTCCCAGGTCTCACAACCATGCATCATAGCTGGAATTATACTTTGATTATATACTATTCGGGTCATACATATTGGCAGGCGAAAGTGTGTAGGCACTGTCTCAGCAAATCAGAGACCAGGATATTACAGGGAGTAGACTGTAGCACCAGTTGAACAGGGCGGTGCTGCTTAGGTGTATGGTAAGCTGATAACAAGGAGAGCTGGAGCTCCCGTTTCACCAGCCCTCAGGATCTGATCCTGACCATCTCCCTTTCCTGAACATTTTCAGTGCTTTCATTTACACAGAGAGTAGGACAGCATACTCTTAATATCTCTACCTTCAAATGTCTACACCACGCTACATGCACATAATATATCACATCTTCTATTTCTATTCCTTAAAAATGACTGCTGCAATAATATTAGCAAACGAGGTGGTATCTCGGATTGCCACCACCGGTAGGGTAGGGCTGGCAGCGCATGGTCCTTCCGGTCGCTATCTAGTGACTGTGCCGGCAGCGACTGTTGCAAATCCCGCTGCAGGTGCGGCCTTATTCTTCACCAATGTCCATGGTCTCAGCACCAATTTGAATTCAGTTCATTTTTTCCTACAATCCGTATTCCCTCTGGCCCTGTTCCTCACAGAACCCTCAAATCTCTCCCTCTGCCGAAATATCCCCATTTTGTTTTCCTGGTTACCATCTTCCCACAAACTTCTGTAAAAGGGTGGCTCCTGTTGTTTTATCAAATCTGATTTTGCAGCTGACACTTTTAAACTTTAGGTCAACTAATTATGATTACTCACTGTATAAACTAAATTATCTAAATATTACGAAATATATCTGTATAGTCTATTGCTTCCCCAGTGCTTCTTCAGAACCCAGTGTATTTGACTCCATATCCACACAGTTGAGTAACCTTAACCATATCCTTAGCATCGAAATTACCATTTTGGTATTTTACCAGGACTGACGATACTGGTCTAGAATGCGAGCTGTTTGTAGAATCGTTTAATCTCACGCAGTTGGTAAAGCAACCAACCAGAATACCAGAAAATCCTGACCATAACGACCATCTCTTGGATCTGTTTCTGACAGATAATCCAGATCAGTACAGGATAGAAATACTGTCACCACTTCGATCCTCCTACCACAATCTCATCAAAGCCTCATTAGTCAATTCCCCCACACCTCCCCATTCTGAACCTGTCAGGGTGACCCGATGGTACTTTGATAGGGCAAACTGGGATGGATTTAAAAATTATCTCGCTGACATTCCAAGTCAGTCTTTCTTCTCTAATGATATCAGTTCTACCCAGTCCCACATTTGCGACTTAATACTAGCTGGTATGGATTTATTCATACCAAGTCAACAGTTCACTAAAAGACCGACCCTCCAAAACGATTTGATTGCAATTGTGCCAGAGCAACGGCCCAAAATTCATGAGCAAATAACTCTTACTTAAAATTAAAAAACAAAATCTGAATCACTCTGTCAATTCAAAATTGCTAGAAACCATGCAAAACTATTAATAAATCTCGCTTAATCAAACTTTCTTCAAAACAATGCATCAAAACTACTTAATCCTAATGACAATAGAATATTCTGGGCAACTATCAGTTTTTTCAACAATAGCTTTAACAAATCATCACCCATTCGCCCACTAAAATCTTCAGATAGTAACATTACCCATGTGGGAAAGCGAGTATCCTTGCTAGTACATTTGCCAGACAATTTACCTTACAGGATGTCAGCCAAAACATCCCTCTACTAGAACTTTATTCTTCCGAAATTGTTACACTTAAAATACAGAATAGATACGTAAAATTCATCCTAGACAATTTACCAACCAACAAAGCTCCAGACCCAGATGGAATTCCTCCAATTGTTTTGAAAAAATGTTCCCCAGAACTTGCCTCTGTTCTAGATAAATTATTCAGACTATGCATACTTACTCCTTCATTCCCTAATTCATGTATAGAAGCCAATATCCACCCAGTTCCAAAGAAAGGACCCCTCTGCTTACAGACCAATAGCTATCACGTCTTCTCTTGAAACTGTAATTTATAAGCACATAGTTAAACACCTTGAATCCGCATTTTAATTAGTGATAAACAATATGGTTTTCGCCACGAAAGATCCACCATTGATATACTCAACCTCCTGACCCACACCATCCATCAACCAACAAGGAGAAACTCATACAGTAGCCCTTGATATTTCCAAAACTTTCGACAGAGTGTGGCACCGTTCCCTGCTATCCAAACGCCCTCGCTTTGGACTAACGTCTTTTGTTCCTCTGCTTTCTTCATATCTCAATGACAAAAATTAGAATAAAAGTACATGATGGATATTCCAATTTCCGCTCAGTTAGTGCCACCGTGCCAAAAGGATCAATTCTGGCACCAACCCTATTCCTAATTCATATTAATGATCTCTTTTTTGTCACCCACAAACCCATCCACTCATATGTAGATGACTCAACACTTCACAGATCATTCACACTCAAACGTGCAGCGATCTCCATAAATCAAGATTTCTCTAAGATCACTGAATGGGGACAAAATAACCTTGTCTCATTTAATGCTAATAAAACCAAATGTATATAGTTTATTAATAGACAGATATTGCCAGATTTGTATATTACCTTAAGTGCTACTAATATTCCCATCTCCAAGAGTATTGAAATTCTCGGTGTCTCACTTAACAAAGCCCTCAGCTGGACCTCTCATGTTGGATCACTTACTAAAACCGTCTCAGAGAAATTTGGATTATTGTACAGAGTCCGTAACTTCTCCACTGATGAGCAGTTAGCTATAATTTATAACAGTCATATGTGCTCTCAGTTAAAATAATGTACACCGCTGATGAATGGATGTGGAGAGGTTGCACTAAAACAACTGTACAAAATTCAGAACAAAGCTGTTGGAATTATTAATAACCTTGCTATTACAAGTAAACTACCTCTCCTACAAGTAAGAAGGAATGTTGCCTGCCTTGAATTATTTTACAGATATTTTTAAGGCAAATGCTCAGACGAAGTTGTGTCCATTATGCCACCTTCCCATGCCTTCCCTCGTGCTACACGGGCATCTGGTAGCGCTCATGACTGGAGTATCACACAGCCTTATTGCAGAACTTCTGCTTATCAGAATTCTTTCATTCCCCGAACTGCATCCTTCTGGAACTCGCATCCCAGGAGTTGTTCCCCTCCAAACTTCAACCCACAGCTGTTCAAGTCCAACTGTTACTGATTCTTTATGAATGGAGAACGCCAGTAATATGGTGTATGGATTATTTTTTTTATTAGTTTATTTTCCTTCCTCTGCTCTGTTATTTTAAAAAAACATGAAAATAATAAAGTAAGATAGAACAGAAAGAACGAATTTCAATCAGCCTATCAACAAGAGACAGAGAGAAGAAGAAAGTAAGAGGAACATGGATCAAATCAAGGAAACCATCAAAAAAGGAAAAAGTCTGAAACAGGTGCGTAGTAAAATGGCACTAGGAAAGAAACAAATTATATCACTGCAAGCCCAAAACGGTAAAGTCATTAAAGTCAGATACAGGATGATGAAGACAACTGAAGAGAATTAAAAAGAACTGTATGCACCAAAGACAATACTGTAGTTCCAATAGTTAAATATTCAGTGGACACAAGTGAAATGCCTGAGGTAACACCAGGCGAAGTAAAAATTTCTCTCAAAAGTATGAAAAGAAAGAAGGCTCCAGGAATAGAAGGAATTTAAGCAGATTTACTGTCGGATACAGAAGGCTGTACAAAATATACCCGCCCACTTACTTAGTGTATAGAAAGGGAGAAATTTCCGAAAACATTGTGTAATACAGCTGTTATTTTGCTACACACACAAAAAAAAAAAAGGCTACTCAAAAGATCATAGTAACAACTGACTCATTAGCGTCTTATCAGATATTTACAAACTCTTCACTGAGGTCCTTACAAACAGAATTGCAATAAATTTGGAAGAAAACCAACCTCGTGAAGAGGCAGATTCCAAAGCGGATATTCAACAACTGATAAGCTACAGACAATGAATTAGCTAAATGAGAAAACTACAGAATACAGTAAACCACCGTGCTTAGGTTTCGTTGATTATGAAAAGGCTTTCGACTCAGTGGAGCACAAAGCAATTATAAATTCACCGCTAGAACAAGGCGTAAATGAGAACATTGCAAAACTGCTTGAAAATATATATAAAGACGGAACCGCTACAGTTAAATTGCATAAAGACTTGGAAAAGAATTAAGAGTGAATAAGGTGTGTGTCAGCGAGGTACAGTTTCACGAAAATTATTTGCAGAATTCCTAGAAAAGATTTTCAGAAAGCTAGAGTGGGAAAACAAAGGAGCAGACACTGATGGAAAAAAGCTAAACCATTTAAGATTTGCAGATGACGTTGTCATAATCTCAGAAACAGCAGACGCATTGCAAGAAATAATAATTGACCTGAACAGAGTAAGTCTAAAGGTAGGGTTTAAGATTATCCAGAGTAAAACTAATGTTTAATCCAAATACAGCAACGACCGTCATCAGAAGAAACGACAAAATCTTTAAGAAGTCGAGGAATACAATTACCAGTGGCAAACACAAAAACTAACGAAAGACCGTGAGAGTAAAGTAAAGAGTGGCATTACACTTGGATGGAAAGCTTTCAGTAAACATAGAGACATCATGAAAAGTAGCTTGCCAATATGTATCGAACGAAAAGTATATAAAGGATGTATAATTCTAGTTATGACATACGGCTTTGGGACCTGGCACTGACAAAATTGATGGAAAATCAATTAATCATTTCTCAAAGAGCAATGGAAAGGTCAATGTTTGGAATATCTTTAAGAGACAGGAAAAGATCAACTTGGGTGAGAGAGCAGACTTAATTAAAATACATTATAAAAGCTATAAAAGAACAGAAATGGAGGTGGGCTGGTTATTTAGCAAGAATAAGGAATATCCATTGGAGCAAGAGGTTGACTGACTGTACTCCAAGAGATTGGAAACATAGCAGAAAAAGGCCAGACAGGAGACGGATAGATGAGATAGGGAAGTTTGCTTGGAAAAAGTGATAGAGAGAGAGAGAGAGAGAGAGAGAGAGAGAGAGAGAGATACCATACCATCCATTTCTTTGTTCCTTACGCCCATTCCTTTTTTCTTATTTGACTATCCCTGAGGTTAGTATTTTCTCGTTGATGAAGTTAACAAACTTGAAAAATAAATGATAAATGACTCGAGGGCTTTAACGATGCTTATGTAAATGACTGGGGGTATCTTCAAAGACCCTCATTATAAAAATCTATTACAGAGGCAACGTCACATGAGGCTACTTAACCAAATTACACCGACTTCTTCACCTCATTAATCTAAAAAATTGCAAATGATGGTGGATCGTTTGTCTTTTTTTTTCATTTATTTGTTATTACTCCTTGTAGAACCACACAGTGACAGGCTCCAAAACACTCAGTGGAACAGGGTGATGATGATGATAATGATGACGAGGGGGAGGAGGAGGAGGATACGGCATACATATTCTACGTGCTGGCAAAAACTGTAAGAAGAGAATTATTAGATTCTGCATGTATTTGCAACATTCTCAGTATTTGCCTTGTGTGTGTGTGTGTGTGTGTGTGTGTGTGTGTGTGTGTGTGTGTGTGTGTGTGTGTGTGTGTGTGTGTGTGTGTGTGTGTGTGTGTGTGTGTGTGTGTGTGTGTGTGTGTGTGAAAAGCAGTCCGTAACTCTGTACCGTACAGTCTTGTTACAACACTTTCCGCGTGAAGTGTACGTATAGAAGTTTCGTTATGCATCCGACAGTACACTTCCGTAAGACCCATCACGTTCCCCAACTGCAAAGATGAAAAAAAAAAAAAGAAGATAAGGAGGAGGAAACAAGAAGAACTGAAAGGAAGGAAGGGAAAGGAGAAAAAGGGGAAAGGAAAGAATAAAGGAAGACAAGTGAGAGGAAGTTTCGATTAGGAGAGGTAGAGAAAGGAAAGGTAGGAAAAGTAAGCAGACGACATGAAGAGGCAGAGAACGAGAGAGAAGGAAGGAAGGAAGAGAAGGACCAAGAATAGAAGAGGAGAATAGAAAGAAGGGAAGAGACTAGACAAAGAAAGATGAACAAGGAGGAAAGAATGAAAGAGGGACAAGAAGAGGGAGAGAAGGAAGAGGGTAGGCGAAGGAGGGAGAGAAGAAAGGAACGAAGAGGAGGGAGTGCAGGTAGAAACGGGAGAGAGGGTCTGAATGACAAAAATATTGGAGAAAAATGGGAAAAAAAGAGAGGCAAGGAGGAAAAAAAAAAAAGATATTGGAGAAGGAGAGGAAGAGGGAAGATTCTGATGGTCGGCGAGGAAGGTAGGAGAAGGAAAGGAGATAATGGCGAAAATTGAGAGGCAGGGAGAGGCACAGCATTTTACTGATCAGCTGGATGAGATGATTGAATCCTGTCCAGGCTGCAATATTACCTCTCGCTTCAGAAAATTTCTCACCAGGTAAAGGATTTTCTACTATAAGCAGTTCTCAAATTTTATCCCTCCACTACGATGACGTATCAGTTTAGTTTATTCTGACTACCTACATTCAGTACTAATATATTTGACATATTTCAGAAACTTCACCACATCACAACGATCGCTACTTATTAAATTTCTTCTTGTTACCTATTGAGATTTTATGTAATATAGACATTTTACCGGTCCTCGTCATTATATGACGCATGATTTAGTTATTCGTGTTGTCTCCGGATTATTGTCTTCAACAAAGGAGTTACCTTCTGAGTCTAAAAAAGTCTGGTGAAACCTTCAATCCCTGACTACAAGAGGCCCTTCCTACGGGATTAAAAATTGCCTGGAAGAGAAAAATATATGTAACCAAATCCATGGAGTTTGCCCCTGTAGAATGTTGAATTATTTATTTAGTTTATGCTGGTTAGATCCATATGTTATATCCAGAGTGAAAAGGTTATCTAGTACTGAATAGGCTAACCTTTCAAGCTGGTGATGTGTCTTATTGGGTTATTCCTGATTCACTAACATGATTACATTCAGGTTAGTTAAGCTCGGTGGTATATAAGAGGATAACCCCTTCAGTCCGGTGACATATTTTATTAACTTACTGGTGCTACCTCCAGGCGATTTTATTCGGCTTGGTATGCATCTTTGCATGGATGAAGTTAATGGACGTTATATCTGACACCTTCAGTTAGGAAAGGCTAGTAAGCTGAATCGAATCGTCTAGATAGAGCATGAATGAAACGGAAGGTAGAGTATGTAATATTACTGAAAGGGTTAACTAAGGCTCTGAGACTACAAATCTACTACTATGTTGTATTTTATGTTCTTGACCTTACCAACCCCTAACAGTGCTATTCTCATTAGAAAGTATTAATCGGACTCCAGAAATAAAATACCTCCAGTTATATACACACAACTTCGCCTGCCATCGCTACAGTGGGAGCCCTCTGCACGCGCGCACGCACGCACACACACACACACACACACACACACACACACACACACACACACACACACACACACACACACACACACACACACACACACACACACACAGTTTTGTAAAGTGCGTCATTTAAAAGCAACAAAGAATTAAAAAAAGACACTGAATCTGGCGGCGACAAGTCCGGCTGTGACAAATCCGGCTGTGACAAATCCGGTCGTGACAAATCCGGTCGTGACAAATCCGACGGCGACAAATTTGAAAAATCTGGTTCAACGGTCAAAGATCTGATAGTAAAACTCCAGTTGCAAATAATCCAGCATTTTTCTTTTGATCACCTTGGTTTCGATGATTTTTTTCTTTTTTTTTCGCGTAAAAGATAATTAGTGTATGCGGCTTTATTGTAGCACAAAGCGAGGTTGTAGCAAAACTAGACAAAACTTTTATATTTAATGAAATTCAATTATTTATCCACGAAAACCTTTCCATGGTGCCAGGTGTATAAACATAGAATTTCAACTCAATATATCCATTGGTTCATGAGATAATATGACCGCTCGTCGTTTCAGCTCTGTACCCCGTTTTTTTTATTTTTTTTTTATTTTTTTATTTTTCATGTGCTCGACTCTGGGCATAGGCTTCACAGTCTGTTCCCAAAGCAGAGTAGTCCTTTTACGTATCATGCGCCTCTACATGTGTGTGTGTATATATACATATATAAATAAATAATATATATATATATATATATATATATATATATATATATATATATATATATATATATATATATATTGTATATATATATAATGTTTTGTTCCAATTACCCTCTTGATTTTTTAATCTAGTTTTTATATTTGAAAATGAGTGGAAAGCCAATTATTTCTTGTAGACCAGGGTTGTAACCATATAATAAAAGGACGTCAGATGGTCTTGTTGGATAAGGAGCTCCAATCGTAAGTAGAGTAGGAAAGTTTACATGCCATGGATGGCTGGGGTTTATTGTTCACATGCTAATATTCAGGGATGGGCAACTGGTCACTCTCGCTTTAAATGTCTGGGCTACGAAGCCTAGCGCAGGGCCCTCACGACACTGATGCAGCAATTAAAGTTTGTATGCCAGATAGATTGATAAGCTTAAATTCCGCCACTTCACCACGAGAATGTGTTTTGTTTTGACCTAACTCCGTGTGAATTTATTTAACTTAGGAATTTGTTATTAGGGTCCAGCACTAAGCATAGCCTTTATTGTTCATTTCCTAAGCCCCAACAGTGTTCCTACATGCAATACACCGTCACATGTCAGCATTAGGGGGAGGCGGTGGCTGAATCGGTAGAGAGACGGCTTGCAGTCCTGATGGACCCAGGTTCGAATCCTGGCTGGGGCAGGGAATAGTTTAAGGATTTGAATTGCATAAAAAAGCAGACTTTCCTGATCTACCAGATGACCCGCCGACATGTCGTAAAAATACCCCCGCTAATACCAATACACCAGTTCTGTATGAAGACAGCCCTAGCATGTATTCAATAAGGACGATGGGTGTTAGCGCCGAAGTGGTGACATGTGGAGGTGTAGGAGGACTACTGGATCTTGGGATAGGCTACTGCCCCCGAGATATAGGTCCTGAAGCCTTTGCCCAGAGTTGGACAAAAAAAAAAAAAAAAAAAAAATCGGCGCTGACACCCACCGACCAAACTGAAAACATGCTAGTGCTGTGGCATCCACGACTGGCGTAATGTTAGATGAGACATGGCATTAAAAGCTATCTATTAACCTTTACATTGCGACGACATATTGTTTGTTTTGTTGTGCCTGCTCCACCACATATTTTGGATGGAATTTAGGATTAGGATGATGATGATGATGATGGCCATGTATGTACGCTAAGATATGTGTGTACTGCATGTATGTACACTCATACATTATGTGTGCATGTGTACATATGTGTGTGTGCACCTAAAGAAGCGTGTGTGTATTGATGTATGTGTGTATGTGAGTGTATTTATCTGTGTCTGCAGATACTGTATATGTGTACAACTAATTGTGTGTCTGTGTGTGTATCTAGAGGTAAAATGATGAAGGTTGCGCGTCGACCCCCAAACGTGTACTGGCCTAATGGAATTTCTCGTCCTTCCCCTACACATCATCCCATTTCCCAAGTAGGGTCAAACTAGATTTGCTACAGTCATATTCCAGTCAGCCAAGGAGCCACATTAAAACCTTTCCCTCCTCATGTATGAGTATGCACATGACATGATAACTTTTCAGCTTGGATATTTACTCTCCAGACTATATTCTCGATGAATGTTCTCTCTCTCTCTCTCTCTCTCTCTCTCTCTCTCTCTCTCTCTCTCTCTCTCTCTCTCTCTCTTTCTTATGTCAATGAACCCCACGAACACCATAGCTACAACTACTTCGGCTACTTATGCCGTGTCTACACCACACGACTCTAACATTGTTCAGACTGTCATGGCCTTCCTGAAGTCTTTCGCATTAGTCTTTCTAGGATATATATAAAAAAAATGACCCTATGAGAATTTTGGAGAACTGCGAGGATAACATGTGATTTGAGTTATCAGTATATATAACCTGATTTTATTATATTTACATCCTATTATTTTTATCTTAGAAGGGATTTGTCAATATATGTCTCTTTGCGTACGTGATGACATGTGGTTGGCCTGACACGTTAAAAAATATACCGAATTCAATACAATTCACCCAGTTTCTGTCTGAGTTCTGTTTATCTTAATCTACTTTCTTTCTGTGTGTGTGTGTGTGTGTGTGTGTGTGTGTGTGTGTGTGTGCGTGTGTGTGTGTGTGTGTGTGTGTGTGTGTGTGTGTGTGTGTGTGTGTATGTGAATAGTGAATGAAGAGATTTATGAAATTTTTCTCTGGTTATTATGATGGTTGTTCATTTTTGTTTGTTTCTAGATCCTCCCTTATAAACCAGGGATAATGGAAATATGATGATGATGATGATGATAATGACGATGATGATGATGGTGATGATGATGATGATAATTAATGCATTTTACAAAATAGAAGTATCACAAGATATCATCAGAGAAATCACCAATATGCCGGGAATCGAACCCGGGACTCTCAGGTGAGAGCCAGGCAGTATACCACTACACCACGACCAGATTATTAACTTACGTTGTCACAATCTTGTAACCAACGTCCCTCCGCCCCCACTGTGGGCATGAAGAGGATGAGTTAACCCCCTGGCACTCGGGCAAGTAGATGCTTTTAATCTATCCCAAACACTTACGGCAAGTCAGAATGAAGAGAGAACCTGTATTTTTTACACAGGAAAAATCATCAGAGAAATTACCAATATGCCGGGAATCGAACCCGGGACTCTCATGCCCACAGTGGGGGAGGAGGGACGTTGGTTACAAGATTGTGACAACGTTAGTTAACTTTTACCCGGTCGTGGCGTAGTGGTATACTGCCTGGCTCTCACCTGAGAGTCCCGTGTTCGATTCCCGGCATATTGGTAATTTCTCTGATGATTTTTCCTGTGTAAAAAAAAAAAAAAAAAAATACAGGTTCTCTCTTCATTCTGACTTGCCGTAAGTGTTTGGGATAGATTAAAAGCATCTACTTGCCCGAGTGCCAGGGGGTTAACTCATCCTCTTCATGCCCACAGTGGGGGCGGAGGGACGTTGGTTACAAGATTGTGACAACGTGAGTTAACTTTTACCTGGTCGTTGTGTAGTGGTATGCTGCCTGGCTCTTACATGAGAGTCCCGGGTTCGATTCCCGGCATATTGGGAATTTCTCTGATGATTTTTCCTGTGTAAAAAATACAGGTTCTCTCTTCTTTCAGAAGATACTTTTGTTTAGCTGACAATAATCTATTTATCTATCAATCTATCTATTACCAGACGCCTTAATCCCGGCAGGGGTGGCCACCAACAAATCGATTCTATGTCGCCCTGTCCCCCACCATTTCACTGCCCTGATGGGGGCGCCCATCATCCACCCACTTAGTGTAGGGGTACTCTGTTTTTATGGTAGCTCTACACTGAGTGGCAAGCCAAATGATTTCCTGTAAACCAGGAAATCTTTGACTACGCTGGGTGGTAACATTATACCTAACCAACACGCGTTCCCTACGTGACAACAAGTGGTTGGCGGAGGGTTAGTGCCCCTCCCCGGAAAACATCCAACTAAAAATACGAACAAGACTGAAAATAATCATGGCATTAAAATGACGTTTACAGTTTCTGACGGATATGGGTATTGATTTCTATCTTACATTCCTGATGCCCAGATATACAGAAGTTAATAAAATATGGAGAGAGAGAGAGAGAGAGAGAGAGAGAGAGAGAGAGAGAGAGAGAGAGAGATAATCTACTGTAATGTGCTATTGTTGATGATCAGCACCGGTTTGTCTGTCCGAGCAGACCCATCAACTCAACTAAGCAAATGCCCCTCCAGGTCTGTTCAGTGCAATGAACCGACTTTTCCTTGCAGTTGACACCGCCTTGCCACAGCGAGGCACGGTGAAATGTGTGGATATTGGCTTCTGAATGGACGCAGCATCTAGGTCTCTCCACACAGGTAACAGGAATACCATAGAAGGCTCCCCATCACCCATTATCTGGTTATCCATAAGTTAATATGGCAGAGTGACGAACATGTCATGAGCGCTACAAGAGGCCCGTGTAGCAGCGGGGAAGGCGTGGGGGGCTGGTACAATGCATGCAACATCATCTGAGCATTTACCATAGAAGTTTCTGTAAGATAATGCAAGGGAGGCAACATTTCATATTACTTACAGGGTAGGTAGTTCATTTCTAATAACTGTTTGGTTATTAACCATTCTGATAGGTTTGTTCTGAATTGTGTTCTTTTGTTTTAATGCAACCTATCCATATCCAGTCCACAAGGGTGAGCAACATTCGATCTGAAAAAGCTCACGATTCTTGAAATTATAGCTTACTGCTCGTCATTGAAGAAGTTACTGAGTTTGTACAGTCATCCAACTTTCTATGACCCGGCTTTAGCATATGATCTTACGTGAGACGCCAACTAAGGTACTGTTAAACGGAAAACCGAGAATTTCATTACTTTTGTAATACAGGAATCAAGCAATATCTGTATCTTTGTAAGGTTGATATCGTATATTTAGGATACAAAAAACCAACACCGACAGTCGAAAAATGTGTTTCCAAACAGTTTCGGCGACAGCTGTCACCCTCTTCTGTGGATCTGCAGACCAAGAGTGGTACATAATTACTGAGAAGCTGCTTGTATGCAGGGTAACCACACCCTTTGTTTTTTTTTCCAACCCCACCGGATGACCTCACTTGACACTCCCTCTACACTGTGAAGGATTGCAAGGGGCGGCAAGGACCTGGCCACAAATCCTCTCATTGCTGAAAGTAATTTATACTTTCCTTCACTATAGTTAAAATCAGCTTCTACTATTCTACATTGCTAATAATTATTACAGTTGTACAAAATTTTGCTAGAATTCCAGTCGATTCTATGGTGGTTTTCTGAAGAGTGAACATACACAAGTATACTTGTGTTCCTTAATGCGAGTGTCCATATCCCTTCCAGTTTCACCAATATAAACTAAGTCACAGTTTCTACATGGAATTTTGTACACCCCTGCAGAGTCGTTACTAATGGATTTATTCTTTACTAACATTGATTTTAAAGTGGAAGTATATCTAAATGCACTGTTTAATCCAAATCATGAGTCGCAGACTTCACCAGGCTAAGATTTGGCACATATGATACTTTGATGCTTGGGTTAGTTTTTTGACTTTGTGATACTGGTCTAGGTACAAAAAAGGCATTTCTTGCTTTGAAATACGTTTCCCTTATAAACCAATTGGAATGTTTTAGATCAGGGGTGGCGAACGTCCGGCCTCCGGGCCGTATAAGGCCCGCAAGACCATTTGATCACGCCTGCGAGGCAATTCATAAATGCAATTTCATGAACTCATGAACGAATATATATATATATATATATATATATATATATATATAAAAATATAAAGAGAGAGAGAGAGAGAGAGAGAAATAGTGTAGTAGGCGTAGGCAGCCCCGCCCAGGGAAGTACTACCGCCAAGGTTACAAGAGACTCAAGGAATAGCCTGGATTCCATTTTCTCTTCTAGGCCTTGGTAGATGGTTACATATCTTTCTGCCTCATTCACCGGAGGGCATCAGGCTGCCCTCTTTACACAACACACACATCCACATTAATTAACATTACCTTAAACCAGCTATCCTCTCTCCAAAAAACACTAATCTTGTCATTACATATCATACCCATTCCACAACACATCCCTGTTCTCCCCCCCATAAAAAGAACCATGGCTGCTACTATACTGCGAATCAGTGCGGAGGTTTCTCGGGTGACCACCACTGGCAGGGCTGGGTTGTCTGCACAGGGCCCTCCCGGTCGTCATCAAGCGACAATGCCACCTCCAGTGTTGCGGCGCCCTAAATCTGCTCGTCAGTGCAGTAAAATTTTCTTTTGCAATATTTAGGGACTTCACTTCAACATCAACTCTGTTCAAAATTTCCTCCAGTTTGAATCCCCTGATCTGCTAATTCTGACAGAGACACAAGTAAGGTCCACCTCTGATTTAGCTAGATTTACTTTTCCTGGTTATATTTTTATTCAAAATTTCAGACCCAAAGGAGGCGTATGTTGCCTTGCTAAATCAGAAATTGCCCTGGTGGAGATTACTAAATTTAATTGTCCTTTTTTCGACTATTCCATATACAAATTAAATTCATTTGGTAAAATTAAATATTTCTGTTGTGTTTATCGTTCCCCTAATGCCCCTTCAGAGCAGAGTTTATTTGACTCTCTGTCTTCACAACTAAGTGTCCTCAACATTAATACTGCATCAGAAATTACTATTCTGGGTGATTTTAATGTCCATAATGTCGAATGGCTCACTTATTCACCCGGAACTGATGACTCTGGTCTTGAATGTGAGCTATTTGCAGACTCATTTAATCTCACCCAGTTAGTCAGTCAACCCTCCCATGTACCAGACAACCCCGATTAGAATCCCTACCTATTGGACTTGTTTCTAACAACCAATTCAGATAATTATGATGTCGAAGTGAAGTCTCCCCTCGGATCATTGTCTGATTCAAGCCACCAGTTTCACACCTACCACACCCTCCTGCTCTGAACCTGTCGTGATGACTAAATGGCACTATGACAGGGCAGACTGGGAGGGACCTCAAAATTTTCTCATGGATGTTCCTTGGACCTCCTTTTTCTCCCATGATGCAAATTCCACATTGGGCCACATACAGGATTTCACTAATGTCGACATGGAAACTGAAATGCGTGGCTTGCAAATCAGTGCCCTTGAAGATGATGTGAGAGAAGAACAACATAGTGCCCCCAGAAACACAGTGAGAAAGAAACAGTGTAGTGCCCCCAGAAACACACTGACACCCCTACCCGGACCCCACGGAGTAGCCACGCCCACACTAGGGGACCCAATACGACAATGGCATAAGCCAGTCCAGGCCGTGTGCTCAGCCGTCGCACCGCCACCGTAGCAGACGGAAGACACTACCTTCGGAAAGCAGGAATGCTGAATCAGACTGGGGTGGAACTGATATTTCAGTTTCCGACAGCGCCCGTCTGGAGACGGCTGATTGCCGCTCCCGCCTTCGTCAGTTGGCCAAGCATCGCACTGAAGGTGTTTCTGCCAAGACGGCCGATTGCCACGCATCTCTTCTGCCCCAGGAGATGGCCGATTGCCGCCCCACCCTCCTGCCGAAGGAGACGGCCGGTTGCCACTCTGGAAGCATTCCCCCCGAGATGGCCGATTGCCGTTCAACCCTCCTGCCGAAGGAGACGGCCGATTGCCGCTCTAGAGGCACTGCCCCTGAGACGGCCGATTGCTGCTCAACCCTCCTGCCGAAGGAGACGGCTGATTGCCGCTCTAGAGGCGCTGCCCCTGAGACGGCCGATTGCTGCTCAACCCTCCTGCCGAAGGAGACGGCCGATTGCCGCTCTAGAGGCACTACCCCTGAGACGGCCGATTGTCGCTCCTGCCGAAGAAGACAGCCGATTGCCGCTCTGGAGGCGCTGCCCCCGAGACGGCCAATTACCGTTCACTCCTCCTGCCGAAGGAGATGGCCGATTGTCGCTCTGGAGGTGCTGCCCCTGAGATGGCCGATTGCCGCTCACTCCTCCTGCCGAAGAAGACGGCCGATTGCCGCTCTGGAGGCGCTGCCCCCGAGACAGCTGATTGCCGCTCACTCCTCCTGCCGAAGGAGACGGCCAATTGCCGCTCTGGAGGTGCTGCCCCCGAGACGGCCGATTGCCACTCACTCCTCCTGCCGAAGGAGACGGCCGATTGCCGCACTAGAGGCGCTGTCCCTGAGACGGCCGATTGCCGCTCAACCCTCCTACCGAAGGAGATGGCCGCTTGCCGCTCTGGAGGTGCTGCCCCCAAGACGGCCGCTTGCTGCTCACTCCTCCTGCCGGAGACGGCCGATTGCCGCTCCAAACGGCCTGCTCCTGAGATGACAGATTGCCGCTCCCCCCTCCTGCAGAAGAGACGAGCCCACGGCCTCTGGAGAGATGACCAGAGGTGCGCTGACTCCCCCACACAGCCACGGCCTATTGCCGGGCCTTACGGCCAGACAGATGTGCCAACATCGCTCTTGTGTGAGACAGATGCCCGGCTCCCAAGCACCAGAGGGACTCTGCGAGGCCTAACGGCCTTCCCTGGCCTCTGGTCCCTACGCCTGACCCTGGAGAAGACTCATCTGTCGAGCCCCAGTAGGAGACGGTGCCGCAGCCCCCACCTGACGGCGCCCCTTGATTTTGGGGACCGCAGCCCTCAGCCTCCTCGGGCCCTCCCCAGGACTCCTGGGCGCAACCTCTCCACACCCAAGAGACGGCGACAGACCTCCACCTCTGGCCGAGACAGGAGCCAGAGACTCCTAGACCTGTTTGGCCCCAGCCTGAGGGCCACACCCCTAATCCCAGGCCGGAGACTACAGGCCCTTGCGCCACGTGCAGCCCTAGACGAGAGAAGACGCCCCTGCGAGCCGTCCCGTGCCCTCTCGGCATGCCTTTCCCTGGCTGTGCCCCTAGCCCAGCCAAATAGACGCCGGCGTGTCTCCCCGCCGCCCCCATGACACGAGTGAATATATAACAAGTGTGGTATTGCCCCAAGACTAGTGACGGAAATTATATTAAGTGTGATGTTGCCCTAGAAAACAGGTTACAGTGATATAGTGACTAAATGTATGTTCAGTAGCAGGGCGAGTGAAACCACGGGAGAGTGAGTAAGGATGAGAACAGTGGGTGAGTCCCGAGAACTCTGACTCATAAGTGACACCCTCGTAAGAAACCAGTAAGAACTCTTCCCCTGAGGAAGTCTCTGTAGTGAAAATATACATATGTCCCCTGTTGTCAGAAAACCATAGAAAAGTGAGAATAATATCCGTCCCTTTGTATTACCGCAAATATCCAGTGTCCCGCTATTCCCTCCCTCTCTACAACATCCCCTCCCCATAACTAACGTAATATAAACGAGAGATAGAATCAAATGTCAAAACCCTTCTTCTATCAAGTGATACTAAGAGTGAATTAGAAAGACGTATCCTTTCCCAATATTACTATAACTCTGTTCCGGCTCGTCACGAGTCCTTCCCCTCCCCCCCCCCCCGCGTGAACTCCCCCTCCCGCGCTCTCACGCGCACCCGTGTTCCCTGTACACCTGTTCACTAGACTTTCTGTATTGGCAACCGTAGTGGTTAAATCAGTATCCTGTGAGATACTAATATCCTAAGTAAGGTTTTATTTCTGTGTAACTATTCGTGTTGTAATATCTGTATTTTGTCCTGTGTCTGACTGTGGGAATATACGTGTAAAAGGTTATTGCCTAGAGTTTTTGTGTCCTGCCTCTTTTTCATTGCACTAAGCTCCGGTCACGAAAGAGGACCCCGCTACACGTTAGGTGTTTTAGGACCGAGGAGTCGGGCCTTTTTCACCTAGCATTACAGAAACATTCATTCCCCATCATAGTTACAGAAAAAGATGTAATTCTCCTAAATGGTTTGACCACAATTGTGCTAGAGTAACAGAACATAAAACAATAGCCTATAACACTTATACAAGGACTAAAACCAAAGAAGCCTTTAACTATTATAAAAATATCAGAAACCATGCCAAAACTATTATCAATCTTTCCAAATCAAACTTTCTACACTGACAAGCTAACAAACTACTAAACAATCCAAATGATAACAAAATATTCTGGTCAACCCTTAATTCATTCAAAACTAACTTCACTACCACCTCTTCCATTCCACCGTTACAGTCCCCCAATGGAAATCTAGTAAGTGACCCACGCAGAAAAGCCAACCTTCTTGCTGACATTTTTTCAACAAACTCAACCCTAAATTATGAAAATCATAATATTCCTGTACTTGATTTTTACTCCCCTCAAATACCTCCTTTCATGATTCACACCAGATATGTACAAGCCGTATTACAAAATCTATCAGCAGACAAAGCCACTGGTCCAGATGAAATTCCTTCAATAGTACTTAAAAATTGCTCCTCAGTGTTGGCTCCTGTATTAGCAAAATTTCTCCGCTTATGCATCCGTAAAGAAGCAAATATCCAACCTGTTCCTAAAAAGGGGGCAACTTCTGATCCATCAAACTATAGACCAATTGCAATAACTTCCGTTCTCGGTAAAGTTTTTGAAACACTAATTAACAAACACATAGTCAAGCATCTAGAAATCAATAAATTGATCGATGATCGGCAGTATGGATTCAGACAGGAAAGTTCAGCTATAGACATTCTTTGCCTTCTTATCCATCAGATTAACAAAACAATAGACCAACATCGTGAAACGCACACAGTAGCACTTGATATTTCAAAAGCATTTGACAGAGTATGGCACCAGGCCTCTTTGTCTAAGCTGTCACATTATGGCCTTGCATCACTGGTTCCTCTAATTTCTTCTTACCTTCATAGTAGAAAAATACGGGTCATGGTAGATGGAATTTATTCTCAGTTTCATTCCATAAATGCTGGCATACCTCAGGGATCAGTTTTGGCGCCAACCCTCTTTCTCATTCATATAAACGACCTCCTATCTGTCATGCGCAATCCAATACACTCTTATGCTGATGACTCGACCCTTCATAGTTCTTTCACATTTCGTACCTCCTTTACACAATCTGATATTATAAATTCCCAAATGAACACACCAATTTCTCTGAACCAGGACCTTTCTAAAATTAATCAATGGGGACAAGAAAATCTGGTCTCATTTAATGCTCAGAAAATTAAATACATTAATTTCTCCAATAGAAAGAATCCCTCAGACTCTCACATAATTTTAAATGATGTCAGTATTCCCATATCCACTACAACTGATATCCTAGGTGTTACTCTAAACCCCAACCTAAGCTGGACAGCTAATGTTAAATCCCTTGCTAAAAATGCTTCTAAAAAACTGGGACTTATGTACATGGGACTTATGTACAGAGTTCGTGAGTTCTTCACTGACGAACAGATGACCACAATATACAAAAGTCATGTGCGTTCTCAGATCGAATACTGTTCACCACTGTGGAGTGGATGTGGAGCGGTTGCATTGAGGCAGTTGGACAAAATTCAGAATAAAGCCATTAGATTAATCAATAATCCTGCCATAACGCAGGACCTTCCTCCGTTATCAGTACGTAGAGATATTGCTTCTTTAGCACTATTTTATCGATATGTTTACCGTAAGTGCTCTAACGAACTGGCTTCAATTGTGCCTCCCCTTCACATTTTCTCCTGAAATACTCGGGCAGCTGGGAGCTCCCATGAATTCACACTCTCTCCCCCACAATGCAGAACATCTGCTTATCAAAATTAATTTATCCCCAGAACTACTACTCTCTGGAATTCACATCCTGGGAGTTGCTTCCCACATATATTTAATCCTCTTGATTTGAAATCCAACTGTTATAAGTATTTTATGAATGGAAGATGCCTTTAGGCACATGGACTTATTTTTTCCCTTTGTTTTTCCTTCCTCCATTCATTATAAAAAAAAAAAGATAGATAGATATTATGTACTGGGCTACAGTTGATTTTAAGTTAATTTTGTATGGCCCAAGAATGATGTTAAAAATATCCTAATGGCCCTAAGTAGGAGAAAGCTTCCCCACCCCTGTTTTAGATCTACAAATATTTTTCCATATCTTAGCGTTTTCCGTATCCAGATTTTGTGGACTACTAATTCTGAGTGCCCTATGAAACAAAGAAGAAATAACTGACATTTCATTGGAACTATGGTGATATGAATAATAATGTATATACAAGTTACACTGAGTTGGTGATATGACGAAACAAAATAAAGAAGATATGAGTAACATGGACAGCACTTTGATAGCAAATGTTAAAACCAGTTATACCCTAGATAGGTAATCTTGATTTTGTTACTATATTATGTAACATGGGGTCTGACGGACCCCACGGAAAAAAAAAACAAAAAAACTTCCGTTTGAGATATTTCAAAATGCTTCAATACACAAATAATTCAACCCCTTATCTTTAAATAGGGCCAGAAAAAATAAAGTTTAATTGAAAAAAATATATTTTTTAAAGTTTATACAAAAATGATTAAATTTTAGGTATACAAATATTAAAATTAAATCTTGCAAAATTGAAAAGTAATATCATGATTCCTTGGGTGGTCTGCAGTAGACCGATGTTGGGACCTTCTGTATACAAAAGGAGAAAGACAGCAAACTGAAATAAAAAATCACAAGAGGGCTCACCTGAGGTTACATTATAGGTAATCTGGGGTCTAACATACCCCAATGGCTCTATAGAGCAAAATCAGAGCCAGATACAGCTATGACCCCATCATCCCCATGAAGAGCATCACTAGGCAGGAAGGTAATGAGACGGACAGATCAGTAGACCTTATGCTCATATTTTTTAAAATTAAATTTCGGGGACTGGGGTTTCTGAGACCACACAATACCTATTGACGGTAACGGTAACGATGTATTTAACTCAAGGTACACTGAGCATAACCATGTGAGATCAATGGTCAATACCACTATATTAGAGAGAGAGAGAGAGAGAGAGAGACAGACAGACAGACAGACAGACAGACAGACTATTGGCAAGTAATTTATTCGTTACAGAAAAATGGTTTCCATCACTGATGGTTCCAGTCTTTATCTTTAAAGAAGTAGGAGCACATCCGATAGTACTGTACAGAAGGCAGTCCAAAACTAATTATGCTGTTGTAGACACTGTCCCATATCACACATTCACTCCTCAAACTGCCAAACCACACACTGCCATACTACGCATACTTCCAAGCCTTCCGAGTCGTACACCCTTCATTGCCACACCTCACACTGATACATCTCACTTCCAAACCAATCACTTGTGACACTTCATAGTGCCACACCTCTCCTCGAAATCATTCACTCCCGCATCTAACACCGTCACATCTCAGTACTAAACCACTCACTGCCACATATCATACTGTCACACCTCGCTTACCAAAACAACTGCCATTGTTATACTTCACGTTGCCACAACTACACATATCCCCGCGCTGAATAAGTTCGTCTGCAGGCTGTAAGATGAAAATATGAAATGTCGACATATTAAAAGCCTTCACGAAGACTTCTTACCATTTTGTACGAGACCCCATTCCCAAGTCTAATAATTCTCTCGAATCCAGTAAAGAGTTTTTGGGTTACTTCTTCCTGGCTCCGGACGATTTTATTCAGCCTGATGGAGACTTTCGAGCAGGAGAAGATAATTGTGCCCTTTATAAATTTCTTTTATGCAAGTCGTCTTTCCTAATTTTAATAAAAACGTCTGACGGCAGCAAGAAAAAACAAAGAAGTCGAATTAAGGAGATGAAATTATATGGGAATATATACCAAGAAAAGCACAGAGGGATCCATAAAGTAACACTCCAGTGGAAACTCATCTGACGGTATCTTATGTGCCGCGGAGACAGCTCAGACTTGATGCTGCGGGTGAGGGCGTGAGTTATCCGCGTCTTTGAAGTGTAGCCTACTCATAACAGAAATAACCCGACGGAGTGGAAGAGGAGCATTATACAGTATGTGAGTCACCAGGCATAAAAGATGCCATCATGCTTTTTTTTTTTTTTTTTTTTTTTTAAGATGCACAACTAACCATACTAATTCCCTTCCCGAATGCCATCAACATCCTAAGGCACACCCGTTAACCCCTTGATACGATTTATCCATGATACGTAAGGGACGGTGTTATTTAGAATATGAGAGGGTGTTCAAACTAGAGGAGTTAAAATCAGCCACCACTGACCGATTTATGCGTAGGACATATATTATGATCTATAATATTTTTCTTATCATCAGATGTCTTTAATTACACAAGAATACTTTCTCCCGAACAGCAGGGGTCAGATCCAACCTTCATTAATCCCTGGTAATGAGCGTTTCTTATAGGCTGTGTAAAATCGTTTGGTGATATCAAAAATAAAATAATACTAATGTGTTGTGGTTAAAGTGATTGTCTCATGCTCTAAAATGGCCTTTTTGTCAGTGAGGCCGCCAACACACGATTATTTTTTAATGTATCTGAGATATCTTTTGCAGTGAAGGACTTAGAGAAAGCCTCCACTAACCCTTTGTGTGTCTAATTTTTCTCTTCCTACTGAATAAAATCCTCCGATGCTAGGAGGAATAAAAATATACATGACGTCTCTAGGCTAAAGAGATTAAATTAAAAAAAAAAAAAAAAAAAAAAGCTTCTGGGAGCTGCAGCAATTAAATACAACGGCGCCATCATGCTGTTAACTACTAACACAACATCCTTCCCAAATATCCACAGACAATATTAACCGACAGACCAGATATATAAATATATATATATATATATATATATATATATATATATATATATATATATATATATATATATATATATATATATATATATATATATATATATATATATATATATATATATATATATATATATATATATATATATATATATATATATATATATATATATATATATATATAAATAAAATATATATATATATATATATATATATATATATATATATATATATATTTTACATAAATATATATATATATATATATATATATATATATATATATATATATATATATATATATAAATATATATATATATATATATATATATATATATATATATATATATATATATATATATATATATATTTTATATATATATATATATATATATATATATATATATAAAATATATAAAATATATATATAATATATATATATGTATAATATATATATATATATATATATATATATATATATATATATATATATATATATATATATATATATGTATAATATATATAATATATATATTATATATATACATATATAATATATATACTGTATATATAATATATATATAATATATATATGTAATATATATATATAATATATATATATATATATAATTATATATATAATATATATATACTATATATATATATATATTATATATATAAAATATATATATGTATATAAAATATATATATATAATATATATATAATTTATATATAGCAGCCGT